>NC_134485.1:161408885-161641385 GCF_040206685.1 Ascaphus truei
CAGATACCTCAGGTCCCTTTTAGTCAAGAGCCACCTGTAGCAATGTTTGCTGAGAGTGTGACACAGCATGTATTCTAATTTATTACCAGTTTCTCTATTTGACATTGTCTGCATTATGTATTTTTGTTGGTTTTTTAAGGTGTCGCTTCCTGACATGATGCATAGAGTCATTATTGCATTATCATTTCTTACACTATGCATTAGGCGTTATATGGCTGAGTGCTTTCAGCATTTATATATTGTCCTAGATTCCAGTCAGCCACGTCATCCACACGTGTGTATATATGTTTTAATCCCTCACATTTTTTTGCACATTTACGGTGAGCACATCAGGTGTTTCACATGTTTCGCTTAACTTGCAGTTACAATGTGTATTTTGCACGTCCCTGAAATAGTTAATCTATCCAGGTATCAGCTCCAGATCAGTTTAGCCCATGCGCACTCTCTCCGGTTATCCAAGATATCGCTGGGTCTGGCAGACTTATGTAGTCTCTCAGCAGTAACATTATGCAATTCCTGAGCCTTTTTGCGCATGCCTAAACACATATCAGGTAAAAACAAATATAGAGTTAATATATACAAAATGGATGCTCTTTACCTGCTGATACTGTGGATGCATGTCACATAGGCAGGTGAGGCTAATTAACTGTGATTGGTTTTGTTGAATTGCACTGGGGTTTGGGGTATATATATGTATTGTGCACTGCATTCAATTGCACCACCTTGAGAAAGGTCCCACTGGGGGACCGAAACGTCGGTTTTTGTGTCTTCTATCAAATATAGAACATTTTTGATTTACTTACCTGCGTGCTGTCCCTTGATGTCGTGTTGCAACTGGTATCGTATGGTCTATATATATATATATATATATATATATATATATATATATATCGAGTTATATCGATAATGCATACTGATATATGCACGTAAGCTAAAATAGTCCAAATATATATATATATATATATATATATATATATATATATATATATATATATATATATATATATATTTGGACTATTTTAGCTTACGTGCATATATCAGTATGCATTATCGATATAACTCGATCTGCCATTATTACTAACAATGGGAACCTTTCAGCCTGAAATACTAACGGCTCCAGAAGTGACGAGGTTAGCAAAGCCTCATTGTAGCGAACAGCTCAGCAGATCACCGAAAGTGGTAACGACCTCATAAAAGTGCCAGGCGGTGTAATATCTCATTGTGTTGCAGATAAAGATGAGTTCCTCCACTGTCGCTGATGAGCTCAGTGTAGTCATTTTCGGCTTGGGGGGAGGGGGCGCGTCTGACAAGAAAAATATCACTGGCATGGAAAGGGTTCATCTGCTTGTGGTTGTACATGTTTCGCAAGGCAGTCTGTTTTGAGTATGCGTACTTGTCTCTGTATTTATCCAATGTTGCTTGGTGCTGGCTGGATGTGTGCTAGGACCCTCGATGCACGACAGCGTACATACAACTTGAAAGATGAATACCTGTCGCGCACAGCTCAATAAACTTTTGCTGAGCAAGCTTTTACATTGTCATGTTGATTTTATTCTGTGATTGACAACTTCTGGGGTGTCCAGCTGACGAAGAGACTTCGACCTCCCTCTCCCCCCCAAAAATGTTGTGCGAACCCGACTCCGCAGAATAAAATCAACACCAGACTGTAAAAGCCTGTTCAGCTAAACGTTTATTGAACCGTGCGCGACAAACGTTCCCCTTTCAAGTTGTGCGTGTGCTGCTACAGCACTCAATCGGTTAATGGGCTTGACGCTGTGCAAACATTACATGGTGTCATTTACAGGGCGGAAATGTCATCTGTCACCTCTCCGCTGTCACCCAGTGTGACCTGGTGAAATCATACGTTGTTGGGACCTGCGTGATCAGCCGAGATCATTAAAGAGTTAATCATCTCAAGACAATGGCAGAGGGATTGGAAAATAAACATCGATCTGACTTCTTTCCCTATCTGTAGAAAAAGCAAAGCCTAGAAAACTGCCCCAGGAGAGAAAAACAAAAGGGGTTGCAGCTTCAGAGGGAGCAGGGATTTTCAACGTGTAAAAAAAAAACCCCCAAAAGCCCAGTGAGTTTGTCCTTTCTCCACACCCAGCAATGAAGAGGTTAGCAAAACTGTTATGCTATAAACAAGAACATCACAGGTTGGTAAATGAACACGTTACTGATGCAGATGGTGTTACTGCCGCATGCCAGGCTAGCTCTCTCCCTTGTCTGTGGGTGTGAAGAGGTTAACGCAGATGCTTGGACAGAAATTCGACACAGCTATTCACATACTTTACATCATTGTGCTTGTTGCCCCAAGTCCAAATATAAATATTTCAAGTCTCAAAGAGTACACATACTCATTATTACTGTAAAGCGAAGAGTTTCAAATGACCAGTGCCAGCCTGCGTCTGTCGCTAGAGATGAAATTTTTATCACGTTTGCTGGGAGACGTACGTACGTACGGTGCAGGGTTATACTCTACCATTAACCCCTTCGCCGCCGAGGCTGCAGCGACACGACCGGCTCTGCCGCCTGCAAAGTGGTGAACATGTCGTGACCTCTGTGCCTGTGCTGTTCCGTAGGAAAGAATAGAAATGCTTGTGAATAGGCTAGTTCGTCACGGCGGTGGAGGGGTTAATAATCTCATTGCCTGTTCCGACGGGTATTGTTTGTCATTGGACAAGAAATGCCGGTGAGTGTCGTTGCATTGCTGACTGTCAAAACGAGACACATTCACTTCAATGATTTGCCAGGGCTGTTAACCTCTGCTCTGACGGAGATGCCTGCAATGGATTCACAAGCGAGGGGTTAACTAATCCAGCTGTGAACAGAGATGTAGATCAGGACACCGAATGGGTGATTCCTACTGTAGGCATTTTCAGATGATGTCATCTCGGATTGGGATTTATTTGGTTGCAGTGATGTCGGCTATGAACAAACGTCACACAATGCCATGCAACTTTGCTTTACCATATAAAAAATTACACACGTTGAGTGCTCATTTGCATGACATTACCCAGAATCCCAAACTGCAGTGGAAGAAATGTATGCTAAGAGATTATAGGGGAGGGAAGGTTTGCAGATCTGTTTGAGACATGTGAACGTGCTCACAAGTGGTATTTTTACTTGCTTTACAATATAAACAAATTTAGTTTTGTTCACACGATGTAGGTTGTGAAACCAACATTAGAGCTTTTTCCGTAGATGAAATAATAGTGTACAGAGCTTTCAAAACCTCACATGTCTCTTCTTCAAGTGTACTGAACAAACCTGAGGTTTTGACTAACAAAGCCACTAGAACTTTAAACTACACTTTGTTGGACACTGGCAACATCATCGCAACATGCTCCTCTTACCCATTGTCTCACTAGTAATGACGTTGATGATGGACATTTTTATTTCCCAGAATGTAATAGAAAAATCTTATGGTGAGTAAAAAAGTGACACGAACCCTCCACTGTACAGTGTATAGCAAATAAAAATACAACTTTCACATGTGTCAGACAGGTCTGCAACCTTGCCTTCCCCATTGTCTCTTAACATATATTATCTCTTAATATATCTCTTCCACTGCAGCCAGGGATTCTGGGTAATGACATGCAAATGAGCACACAGTGTGCAGTATAATATCATCAATGAAGAACACTCTTACTGGTCTATTAAAAGGTATCACAACCTAAGACTAATCTACACTTCTCCCGGATTGAGCTACTCAGAGAAAATACAATTTCATGAAACAATATCATTTGTGGGGAAGAATTAGTACCCCTTGTATCTAATAGATGAGTAACATGCTGCACTTTATAACCTTACTGAGTATCTTATATACTTCCAGCGCATTCACGTCTCGGGCAGGTCTGCAGCTCTGCCTTTCCCCATTATCGCTTAGCGTACAATGCTTCCACTGCAGCCAGGGATTCTGGGTAATGACATGCAAATGAGCACACAGTCATTCTTCAACAGGCTGATGGAGCCGCAAGTTGCAGACAGGACACATCTACTCAGTGGCCCAGATTCATGAAGCTCCATTAGCCTATTTATTTAACATGAAGGTAACTAGTAACGCAGTATTCACTAAAGCAAATAACCCGACTTCACTCCCAGAAAAAGCATGGCAATGTTCATAATGACCGTTAGTGAAAATAATATGCAAAGGAGGCACTTTCATATGCATAAGGGAAATAACCTTACATTATTTAAGTCATACCTAACTCCGGTATTAAGTATGACTTTTGAGAAACTGAAAACCTAGAATAGAAAATTAATTCAATAAACGTTATCAATTTTTTGTAATATTAACCCCTTAGCAGCTGGTAGTAGCCAGCTAGCCATGGGTTACCCTCGACTTGCTGGCCACGTGGGCTACTAAGGAGTTAATATATTTAAAAAAGTGGATACAAGTTTATTTAATGACGTGGGATAGGAGTAACATTACATTATTCTATAATAACATGATGTTACTTCTATGCTAATGTGACAAGTACGGGCATTATTTTTCCCAATTATTATGTTACTGAATAAGGTGTTAACTCAGGGAAAATAACATCCGTTCCTGTCTTAGCTAACATCACGTAATTTGCTTTGATTGACCCTGAACATGCACATGGTGCATTGTATAACAATACTGAGTATCTCAATTCCCAAGACCCTTTACTTGGAGGGGCAAACACAATTTAAATTAGATGGTTTTCATATCAGCTATAAACTTCCACTTCCCAAAGCATTGGTGGAAGAAAATAGATTTGTCAGTGGTTGTGATATAGTGTATTGCAGACAATGGAGCTTATTCTGTAAGCTCCAATAGCGCTAAACCATGCGATCAGCACGGAAAACACCATTCAAGTCAATGGGACTTTCCGTGCAGATCACACGGTTCAGCGCTATCGGAGTTTACAGAATAAACCCCAATGTGTTTCAAGCCCAGTACCCTTAATCATAAAAATACTACGGGGTGATGCAACTCTGGGGCAAAACGTATTAAATTAAAGAGATCCCATTGCGTTGCCCCAGAATTGCCTTGATACATATACCCCTATTTATCAATATACTGTGCATACAGAAGAACCCTATTGCTTTGACCAAGAATGTTTTTGTTTTTTCTTTTCTTGCTTCATGGCGGCCACAGTTCAGCTAAACGTTTATTGAACCGTGCGCGACAAACGTTCCCCTTTCAAGTTGTGCGTGTGCTGCTACAGCACTCAATCGGTTAATGGGCTTGACGCTGTGCAAACATTACATGGTGTCATTTACAGGGCGGAAATGTCATCTGTCACCTCTCCGCTGTCACCCAGTGTGACCTGGTGAAATCATACGTTGTTGGGACCTGCGTGATCAGCCGAGATCATTAAAGAGTTAATCATCTCAAGACAATGGCAGAGGGATTGGAAAATAAACATCGATCTGACTTCTTTCCCTATCTGTAGAAAAAGCAAAGCCTAGAAAACTGCCCCAGGAGAGAAAAACAAAAGGGGTTGCAGCTTCAGAGGGAGCAGGGATTTTCAACGTGTAAAAAAAAAACCCCCAAAAGCCCAGTGAGTTTGTCCTTTCTCCACACCCAGCAATGAAGAGGTTAGCAAAACTGTTATGCTATAAACAAGAACATCACAGGTTGGTAAATGAACACGTTACTGATGCAGATGGTGTTACTGCCGCATGCCAGGCTAGCTCTCTCCCTTGTCTGTGGGTGTGAAGAGGTTAACGCAGATGCTTGGACAGAAATTCGACACAGCTATTCACATACTTTACATCATTGTGCTTGTTGCCCCAAGTCCAAATATAAATATTTCAAGTCTCAAAGAGTACACATACTCATTATTACTGTAAAGCGAAGAGTTTCAAATGACCAGTGCCAGCCTGCGTCTGTCGCTAGAGATGAAATTTTTATCACGTTTGCTGGGAGACGTACGTACGTACGGTGCAGGGTTATACTCTACCATTAACCCCTTCGCCGCCGAGGCTGCAGCGACACGACCGGCTCTGCCGCCTGCAAAGTGGTGAACATGTCGTGACCTCTGTGCCTGTGCTGTTCCGTAGGAAAGAATAGAAATGCTTGTGAATAGGCTAGTTCGTCACGGCGGTGGAGGGGTTAATAATCTCATTGCCTGTTCCAACGGGTATTGTTTGTCATTGGACAAGAAATGCCGGTGAGTGTCGTTGCATTGCTGACTGTCAAAACGAGACACATTCACTTCAATGATTTGCCAGGGCTGTTAACCTCTGCTCTGACGGAGATGCCTGCAATGGATTCACAAGCGAGGGGTTAACTAATCCAGCTGTGAACAGAGATGTAGATCAGGACACCGAATGGGTGATTCCTACTGTAGGCATTTTCAGATGATGTCATCTCGGATTGGGATTTATTTGGTTGCAGTGATGTCGGCTATGAACAAACGTCACACAATGCCATGCAACTTTGCTTTACCATATAAAAAATTACACACGTTGAGTGCTCATTTGCATGACATTACCCAGAATCCCAAACTGCAGTGGAAGAAATGTATGCTAAGAGATTATAGGGGAGGGAAGGTTTGCAGATCTGTTTGAGACATGTGAACGTGCTCACAAGTGGTATTTTTACTTGCTTTACAATATAAACAAATTTAGTTTTGTTCACACGATGTAGGTTGTGAAACCAACATTAGAGCTTTTTCCGTAGATGAAATAATAGTGTACAGAGCTTTCAAAACCTCACATGTCTCTTCTTCAAGTGTACTGAACAAACCTGAGGTTTTGACTAACAAAGCCACTAGAACTTTAAACTACACTTTGTTGGACACTGGCAACATCATCGCAACATGCTCCTCTTACCCATTGTCTCACTAGTAATGACGTTGATGATGGACATTTTTATTTCCCAGAATGTAATAGAAAAATCTTATGGTGAGTAAAAAAGTGACACGAACCCTCCACTGTACAGTGTATAGCAAATAAAAATACAACTTTCACATGTGTCAGACAGGTCTGCAACCTTGCCTTCCCCATTGTCTCTTAACATATATTATCTCTTAATATATCTCTTCCACTGCAGCCAGGGATTCTGGGTAATGACATGCAAATGAGCACACAGTGTGCAGTATAATATCATCAATGAAGAACACTCTTACTGGTCTATTAAAAGGTATCACAACCTAAGACTAATCTACACTTCTCCCGGATTGAGCTACTCAGAGAAAATACAATTTCATGAAACAATATCATTTGTGGGGAAGAATTAGTACCCCTTGTATCTAATAGATGAGTAACATGCTGCACTTTATAACCTTACTGAGTATCTTATATACTTCCAGCGCATTCACGTCTCGGGCAGGTCTGCAGCTCTGCCTTTCCCCATTATCGCTTAGCGTACAATGCTTCCACTGCAGCCAGGGATTCTGGGTAATGACATGCAAATGAGCACACAGTCATTCTTCAACAGGCTGATGGAGCCGCAAGTTGCAGACAGGACACATCTACTCAGTGGCCCAGATTCATGAAGCTCCATTAGCCTATTTATTTAACATGAAGGTAACTAGTAACGCAGTATTCACTAAAGCAAATAACCCGACTTCACTCCCAGAAAAAGCATGGCAATGTTCATAATGACCGTTAGTGAAAATAATATGCAAAGGAGGCACTTTCATATGCATAAGGGAAATAACCTTACATTATTTAAGTCATACCTAACTCCGGTATTAAGTATGACTTTTGAGAAACTGAAAACCTAGAATAGAAAATTAATTCAATAAACGTTATCAATTTTTTGTAATATTAACCCCTTAGCAGCTGGTAGTAGCCAGCTAGCCATGGGTTACCCTCGACTTGCTGGCCACGTGGGCTACTAAGGAGTTAATATATTTAAAAAAGTGGATACAAGTTTATTTAATGACGTGGGATAGGAGTAACATTACATTATTCTATAATAACATGATGTTACTTCTATGCTAATGTGACAAGTACGGGCATTATTTTTCCCAATTATTATGTTACTGAATAAGGTGTTAACTCAGGGAAAATAACATCCGTTCCTGTCTTAGCTAACATCACGTAATTTGCTTTGATTGACCCTGAACATGCACATGGTGCATTGTATAACAATACTGAGTATCTCAATTCCCAAGACCCTTTACTTGGAGGGGCAAACACAATTTAAATTAGATGGTTTTCATATCAGCTATAAACTTCCACTTCCCAAAGCATTGGTGGAAGAAAATAGATTTGTCAGTGGTTGTGATATAGTGTATTGCAGACAATGGAGCTTATTCTGTAAGCTCCAATAGCGCTAAACCATGCGATCAGCACGGAAAACACCATTCAAGTCAATGGGACTTTCCGTGCAGATCACACGGTTCAGCGCTATCGGAGTTTACAGAATAAACCCCAATGTGTTTCAAGCCCAGTACCCTTAATCATAAAAATACTACGGGGTGATGCAACTCTGGGGCAAAACGTATTAAATTAAAGAGATCCCATTGCGTTGCCCCAGAATTGCCTTGATACATATACCCCTATTTATCAATATACTGTGCATACAGAAGAACCCTATTGCTTTGACCAAGAATGTTTTTGTTTTTTCTTTTCTTGCTTCATGGCGGCCACAGTTTTTCTATAACCCTACAGCACCCCCTTTGCCGCCGGGAGACATGGATCATTTTGACAATTTACCCCAGTCCCTCAATGAGACATGGATCATTTTGACAATTTACCCCAGTCCCTGAACAAGACATGGATCATTTTGAGAATTTACCCCAGTCCCTCAACTCCCTTTCCTGTCTTAAGACTTTGGCATCTTCCTACTTCCAGCATGTTCGGTGTTGCCAGCTTTCTTTTGAGCCCAGGACATACACGTGAAAATGAGAAGTAACTCTCAATGTGTTAGTTTTTTTTAAACAAAAGTAAATACAGTAAAAAAAAAAAAAAAACATTGATGTCACGTCTGCTCCTGGAAATGAAGAGGTTAATGAAAGTGGCAGAGGATAAACATGTTGGTCACAAGGGTATTTTTCACTGAACACACACACACACACACACACAATCTGCTGGATCTGGCAGGAGTCAGCGCTTGCTAATCTTCTGCACAGCATAGGCGGCGAGCCTCCCTATGTCACAGGGTTTCCATGAAGAGGAAGGCGCTTCAGTCCGTCCCTCCCCTTGTCTATCTCATTTTCTCCTGCCCGCCTTCTCAGAAACTGGCCACAACTGAGCGCTTGTTTGTATGTGTGGGAGGGAGGTTGACAAAGACAGGCACATTGTAGACGTGCTGTGAGCGACAAAAAAAGAAAGAAAAAGGGGGCCGGCGGTAAAATACACATTTCGTATAGGAGAGAAAAATAAACGACAAAAATGAACTTCAGCAAGCCATGAAAAATTACATGTATCAGGGCAGGTGTGGCATTCATTAAAACTGGGGGAGACCGGAAAAAGTCATTGAGAGAGAGATATGGAGGAAAAGTGGCAGAGAAATAAATTAAAAGTATCGAAAGAGTAATGAGACAAGAAATGTGAGGAAGAGAGAGAAAAGGCAGAAATAGAGAGACAATTAAAAGAGAAAGAGAGGGAGAAATGAAAAAAAAATATGCGTAAATGAAAGAATTGATAAGGGAAGAAAGAGAAAAAGAATCACATTATAGGGAGAAAGTCTGAGACAAGGGAGAAAGGCCCCCAAGACCTCATATTCACCTACACATCTTTAACTATCTGTACCTATGTAATCTCCCTGTTATCTGCTAATGGTTAGCCACCCCCTATTGCCCTGCTCCTTGCAAGGTTTCCTAATGTGGAAATGCCTTTGCTATAATGAGTTATTTGGACAGGGATAACACAATTCCTCTTCTTTACCTGGCCTGTTCCTCCTCCCTCCCACACTGATAAAAACCCAAAAACAGGAAGGTTTTCTTTTTTTTAATCCTTTCTGTCCAGGAGAAAGATTTAAAAAAAAAATAGATGTAGCATTTTAAACATAAGGAGGAAACGATGTTGTTTTTTTAAACCTATAAAGGCAATTAAATATACGCATTGAAACCTTGCAAATGTAAAACATTCTTCTCTTGCTACTAATTGAGTTAAGAACCCAAAAACAGGAAGGTTTTCTTTTTTTTAATCCTTTCTGTCCAGGAGAAAGATTTAAAAAAAAAATAGATGTAGCATTTTAAACATAAGGAGGAAACGATGTTGTTTTTTTAAACCTATAAAGGCAATTAAATATACGCATTGAAACCTTGCAAATGTAAAACATTCTTCTCTTGCTACTAATTGAGTTAAGAGTACAAACAAATGTATGCAGATTGTTAGACAAGGATAATTACACCATCTTAGCCCTGGCAACGTTTATTCATGTTGTTATAAAGGGGGGAAATAAATGACGGACAGAGAGGTTTAACATCGATACATCCTATTATAATATGACTATTACTCCTACAGACGCTCTCAAAATTTCAAGCAGACACACACACAGCACGGGACAATGTCGGTGCAGAATATGTCATGAAACATCCTGCTGCTAAGAGACCCAACAGGGATAGGCCTCTCTTATCCTCAATTTAATAGCGCAAACACTTTGCTTTAACACAGACATCTAGATTATGATCTAGATTATCAGTGAGAGATATTAGACGGTTGGGTTTATTTTGACTAATATGAAAAGAAATAATATTAATAACAAATAATAAATATATATATAAATACAGTATATATATATATATATATCAATTCCCAGCCATTTGCAGGCATTCAGACACTCTGTAAGTCACCCATTGCCTTTTGTAATTAGCCTGTTAACCAGAAATGTCTTGGAATAATTGCCAAGCAATGTCTTGCAAGTGCGTACGACTGTAACTGGGTTAATGTCTCAAGAACAGTAATACACACGAACCATACAGAGAGCTCTTACTCGCCAGATGAAGTGTATGTGTGTGTTGGGCTGAGTAAAGGAAAGGTGTGTAGGCGAGATTTGTACTGTAGTTGCAGACTTGATGAGACACATTTTACAGATGGTGTTTGTGCAAATGCTCATCTGTAAGGCTCCAGTACGGAGAAATGGCATCTATGCTTAAGACAGAGTACACAGACATTGGAATATATGGTTAAGGAATCACGGCAGTTGCGTTTGACAAGCTTGGGCAATCCAACTCATTTCCTTTTCTCTGACCTCACCACTAGATTGTGAGCTTTTGGGGGCAGAATCTCATTGTAACTATGCTGTTGTACAATGTGCATGATGATAGATAAATAGATAGAAATACTAGTACATTAATTACAAAATATTTATAGACCCTCTTTAAATGTCAGTACTTTTCTATGAAAACCCCATAAAATGATAAAATAATTGATGTAATTGATGTTATTCCAATATTCCTCTTTAGGACACAAGCCACATATACTGTATTCTTCAGTGATTCACATTTGAACAGTCCAGTGTGCACTCAATATGGTATATAAAAATATCCCGGGGTACAATCGATGGACACAGAGGGGGGCCATGTAAGAAACTTCCCAAAAGAATGTCTAGACACACATCAAACATTTATTCTGTTTTATTGCGGTTGTGTTAAATGGGAAAAGCTTGTTAACAAAGTATGTAAGCTTTTCTAGGCAGGGTCTCTCTTTGCCTTATGTTGATATTTATCCCCAAAATGTGTCATTTATTTCCCTTGTATTGTAATTTTGCTGCGTAAATTGTTGGCGCTCTTAAAATTAAAGTCAACATCCATAGATGTCATATAAAATCGCTTCAGTGGTTTCGCAACAACACTCGATTTGTTTTGCATAAGGGAGATAAAGAACCTTTAAAGTAACTTGACCAAAGGTCAGAAAGAGCTGTGTGTCTCCCACTCAGCAATGCTTGTTCCTCTGTTCTGCAAATTCACCTCATTCTCATGGAGAGATGATGTTGTTGAGCTGAATTACTTGCTCAAGGTCAATAGGAGCCGCCACAAGGTCAGTCTCTTCAGAAACCAACAACATAACCCCTTATGAGCCTGAGGAGCAGCAAAGGGTTTATCCACAAGTTGGCCCCTTGTTCTTTATCACCTAGTCCATCTGACAAGTTTATTTTTGGCTCCCAAAAACCTGTTTGTTTTCCAACGTTAAATGCAGCTCAGTCCACTCTAGCCTACCCCAGACCTCACTGGGCCAGCCTAGTCCCCAGGCACTGGGCTGAACTGTAAAGAGGAGAAGGTTGTGCTGAAGTCTGAGGCACGTTGTGGCTTTTTTTTTCTCTCTTCCTTCTTTTAATGAGGGTGGAGGATTGTTAGGGATTACATTGAAAAGAAGTGAGATGGCCTCTATTCGGAGGGTTGGCAGCCTGTCTGGCTGCTAATCGCACGTTTTCCGCTGTTAAAAAAAAAAAAAAAAAGCAAGACCACGAAGATCCGTCTTCCTCCCTGCATTGGAAACATGGTGACGTCTCCCTTCCCCCAGCCTCCTGCTTGTTCACGCTTTAAGCTTTCCTCATTGGATATGTCAACAGCTTTTGTATGTTGAATGTATCATTGTGTTTATGTAGCGCCAACCATGTACACAGCGCTTTACAACATTGCCATAGGAGGCAAACCCATTGCAAACAATGGGAATAAGTACAGCAGGTAAGTGACAGCATAAGGCTAAAGGAGATCCTGCCCTAATGAGCTTCCACTCTAAGGACTTTGTTGAAATATTTTTATGTTCCCGTAGGTGGAGGGCCTGCTTGATGGCGGCACCAATGCACTGAGCCCCGCACTTACAGAGGACCTGCGCTCTTCCCCACAATAGTTAAACTGATTGCGGAGGGAGAGTGTGGGGCCTCTAAGTGCCTTTTACCTTCCATCTGGCTTCTCATCTCCAGCATTGCCTCATCTCTGATACATCGCAGTGTCACATTGCCATGACGTCTTCCTGAAATGAGGAGATGCTGGAGCAGGTAAGAGGTCCCGCGTTCTCTCCCTGCACTGAGCCCCGCTAAATTTCAAGCCGGCTCTGCGTATTTGTTCTCTTGCTTGTTTGTGATTGTTCCTTATCGCGATTTTCTATACACTATATAGGTCTTTTGTTTCCTGTAGTGAAGATGCAGCAACAACATACTATGCAGAGGCCACAAAGGAAAAGCACTCAGGCATGCAACACTTCTCTTCAATTTTAAACAGATGCTTCAGAATTTAAGATATTGTATTGTATTGTATGTCTTTATTTATATAGCGCCATTAATGTACATAGCGCTTCACAGTAGTAATACATGTGGTAATCAAATAAATAACAGATAATATAAATAACAGAGCATGGGAATAAGTGCTTTAGACAAACATAACATTAAGGAAGAGGAGTCCCTGCCCCGAGGAGCTTACAATCTAATTGGTAGGTAGGGAGAACGTACAGAGACAGTAGGAGGGAGTTCTGGTAAGTGCGTCTGAGGGGGGCCAAGCTTTATGTATCATGTGTTCAGAATGTTCACAGTGCTATTCGTATGCTTCTTTAAGCAAGTGTGTCTTAAGGTGGGTCTTAAAGGTGGATAGAGAGGGTGCTAGTCGGGTACTGAGGGGAAGGGCATTCCAGAGGTGTGGGGCAGTCAGTGAAAAAGGTTTAAGGCGGGAGAGGGCTTTAGATAAAAAGGGGGTAGAAAGAAGACATCCTTGAGCAGAACGCAAGAGTCGGGGTGGGGCATAGCGAGAAATTGGGGCTGAGATGTAAGGAGGGGCAGAAGAGTGTAAAGCTTTAAAAGTGAGGAGAAGAATGGAGTGTGAGATGCGGAATTTGATTGGAAGCCTGGAGAGGGATTTCAGGAGGGGAGATGTATATGTTATGTAGCTACGCAATTTAAGTCTAACTGTACATAGCACAATATTGGATATCACATTACTGTCCCTAACTAAAACGAACGGGAACTGTTCTTTCCCATATATTCAGGAACATACTTCTTAACTATATACACTGAGGCTCCTCCACTTTTAGTCCTCCAGAACACTCTCTCTCTTCGCCACATATAATAGGAAAAACACATTACTCTCCATGTGAGTCCACGCCAGTAACCGCTTATGACCATGGTAATCCCATAGGGGAGGAGGGAGGGGGGGGGGGTTACATACAGAATCCATACTGATTTTGTTAGTGAATAGTAAGGAGCTTTGGAAGACCTAATGACCTGAAATTAGTTAAAAAGGAGTTTTTGGAAAATCATGAAGGCTATTTTTGAAATGTCTCTTAAAAAACATGTAATAGGAAAGGATTCTGTACAGTAGGGGCAGTTAAAATGGGGCATTTACTATCCGTGGGCATATGCACCAACAGATTTACCTGGGCCCTGGATAGAAGTCTTGACCCTGGTAGGTGAGCATGGGAGGGGATTGGGATCCCGCCAGTGTAGCATTGGCAGGTGACAACTTGCTTAGTGTGAGTAGGATCCTGTTGTTGAGTGTGTAAAAATGGAGGCGAGGTACGTTCTGCGAATGTGCAAGGGTGAGCCTGGCAGAGGAAGGGGCCCCGGCCAACCAACCAAAAGACAGGCCCCACTTCCGGGATCAGCCGAGCCTCTCACTCTCACCACCGGACCCAGCTCTTCCCCGTCAGAGACATATGAGTGTAAGGAATTGGGGAACACGTCCTTTGCGACGTGTTCCCTTCTCACCTGTTGTCTCCCAGTCCTCTACTCTGGCACCAGCGTGTGCGCGCACCCCCGCTCTGCTTACAGAGCGCACGCGCAGCTCTTCTAGAGTGCCACGGAGCTTAGCTCCGCCCCCTCGGACGCATCACGCTTCTCTCATGCGCGGCGCGTATACGTGACATTGTGCACCGCTCCCCAGCTGCGTGGCAAGTACTTACAGCCCACTTGTCTCCTGCAGCCAATCCTTGCCTACGCGGAGGCCGCGCCTCTGTTCCGCGCCTCGTGACTGGTTCCTGTGTGCTTTAAATATCCTGCAGTTCCTGTCTTATGTTTCTGAGCATAACTAGTTGTAGCTTTGTGCTTCCATGTCTGTTGTGCCTTGCTCCCTGTCTTGTGCTTCTCTCTACAGTTAACCCTTCGTGTACCGACCCGGCTTGAGCTTGGAAACTCCTGTGGATACTTACCCCGGCTTACCCTCGACTCTGCTGATTTCTCCAACCCTGACCACGGTTACACGGACTACTACTATTCTGACCTCTCCAACCCCAGACCACGGCTATACGGACTTTCACCATTCTAATGTCTCCAACCCAAGACCTTGGCAAGTATCTGGACTAACCCACTCTCTCCAACCCAGACCCGGCTACGTTGACAATCCGACTGCCAGGCACGCTTCCGCTGCTGTGGGTGCGTTTCTCAATACTTCACCAACTCAGTACCGGGGTCCTGTCTTGCTCGTGAGCAGTGCAAGCGTTACAGTGAGACATAATTGCCAATTCTTTTACTGGGATTTTTTGTTTACCTTCCTCTGGACCAACAGAACTATAAATATAAGATGAGCATTTCACTAAATTTCAATTTAACAAAGATTTAACTTGATGGACATATGTCTTTTTTCAACATAATGTATTACTGTATATAAAATCTATTAGTATAGGGTATATAAAACCTCGTTATACACTCATTGCAACCCTTCTGATTGAGTACATTGTGCTTTTTATAATAACCTTGTTCAATGTTTTAGCGTTGCCAGCAGTCGCGTACACAGCCAGTCTAAACCTTCAAACCGTATGCATTATCCCAATTAATTGTAATTAGTGCAAGTCAGTTCAATGCGAAATATGCTAAAAACCTGCTATGTGTGTGGCCCCAAGGGCAGTGATAGCTTTTCCGTGACCCAACGCAGATATATTATTCAAGGCTCTCCAAACACCTGTTGCCTTACCCATTATTTACAAATGCTATTCATTTACATTCAAGCGTTCAAACAAAGAATAGATTATATTACGTTCTTGGCATGTTTGTCACTATTTCACTATATACACTTAGATTGTAAACTCTTGGAGGCAGGGTCTTCCTTTGCTTTACGTTGTCATTTACCTGTTGCACTTAACCCCATTGTTGGCGCTATATGAATAAAATTATATATTCATATATATATATTTATATAAAAAAAACTAAAAAGACCTTAATTTTTATACATTCATAGCAATGCTAAAATGCAATATACAATTTACAGCACTAAAATATATATTAGTGAAGAAAATATCAACTGCGCAGAAACAATAGGGTAAATAAAGTCTACTGTAGTTGGTGCTGCCTGAATGCTGGTTTTAACACAAAAACCTAGAAATCTATGCAAAGAAAAGCATTTGGCGCAGAAACATGACAGGGTCCAAGAATATATGGAACCAAATAGAAAATGGGATTATAATGAATACTAATAGTAGATCAAATAGTAATCGGACAAATAAAAATAGGCCAAACTCCAATCTCTTGTAAAGTTTGACCATGTAGGGTGCTTTGAGTATACCCCTGTGTACATTCTAGATGCCTTGCTCTATGGTCAAACTTTACAATATTAGTTTGAAGTAATTTTGAAGTGTTTGGAGTCATTCTTTGCCTATTCTCTAATACTAACTCCTTGCACTGAGAGACGGAAGCCCCTCCCCAGCATTGAGAGATTTGTGGTTGGTGGAAAATCAGAGCAGAGCTGGTACACCTGCCGCCCAATACACAGGTAGTGCATCGATGTGAACGAGCACAAGAAAGTCTCTGCTACACTCGGCGGAACATCGGAGCTGAACTGGAGCACCTGCCGCCCGTTATACGAGTTGTGTACCGACGCGAACGAGCGGTCCCTGTTGCAGCGGTAATTGCTGCTCGGAACATCTGAGTTGAGCCAGTACACCTGCTGCCCGACGTGCTCGACTGCGGCTGACTGCCAGCCTGCACAGAAGAATGTTGCAAACCTCTGTCCAAGACTGGCGGGAAAACCCGAGCCCCGCCCCCACACTGTGAGTGAGCACAGTGAACAGCGATCAGCCATGTCTGTTCACCATGATGAGAAAGGTGACGGCTGCAGTAAAATACACCTTCAGTTGCATAGAGCCTGGCGAACCAGAGGAGTGAATGTAACCGTTATTTTGTGTCCATGCTTACAAAGGGACGTGACTATACCTGGTAGTGAGGACTTTGATGCCTATCAGCTACCGCGTGGGGTGTTCGTGACACAAGTGGAAGGGAAGAAGTGTCTCCAAGGTCCCTGTTCTAAATGTGATTTCCCGGGTTGTGAATTGACCTGGGGACCCGAGTGTCCTGACTGTGCGGCGCAGTTCCTGCAACCCAAACTGCCACAGCCTACAGAACCGTCCGAGGAAGAGGACACTGTTGCGGAAACGGATTATTCATCCCCCGAGAATGAGGTAGACTGCCAGGGGTTACACCCTAATGTGTATGTGTCCTGGCAAGCGCCAAGAATAGAGGACGTTGTGCTAGCGTGTCCCTGCCTGCAAGAAGCCCATGCTCAGGGAGCCGTCCTGTCTCAGTTACCGCTCGGCTTCAAGGAAGTCGAGGTGGACGGAGAAACGTTTACCCAGTGTTTTAGCACCACCTGTGACTGTTCTAGAGGTGCACTGGCGTGGGAGCCCCAATGTGGCTGCTGCGGTGCCTGGTTCTTAAAGCCTATCATACCCCAGGCTACGGAACCAGCGGAGAAAGAGGCGCCTGATGGTTCTACCGAGGCGGGTGAAGCCGCTACTAGTTCCCCCACTTCAGCGATGGAGGTGAAGGAGGAGCCGTGTGTCCCGATGGACATTCTAGATTCAGGTCCTGAGCCAACTATCTCAGCTGATACAGAGCCTGCTGTGGGTCCGTGTGCCCTGCAACGGCCAGTCCGGACTACCACCGAGGTACCAGCGGTCCCAGGCTTCGGATCAGTACCTGCCAACGACGACGGGGGCAAGTTGACTGCCCAAGGGGTGTCGGGTGTGAGCTCCCCGGTGATCGTGGGGCCTGGTGGCTCCAATGGTAGGGTCACCCGGGCGATGGGCTCACCCCGTCATTGCGTCCTGGTGGAGGTGTCTCCCCCAGAAGATCTCTGCAGACCAGGGAGCGGATTTGACCTCATCAGGGTATCCGGTACAACGGCCAGGAGCGACACTTACTCCTGCGCGAGGAATCTCCAAGCTTGGCCTTCTCAAGACACGGGCCTGCACGAAAAGGTTGTGCTGTCCACAGAAGATGTCACCGGTAAAGGGATTGCTGGAGCGGACAAAGACTGTGCTGAGACCGCTCTGGTAGTTGTGGCCTCTTCCATGCGCATGATGGAGCGTTTCGTTCGCCATGTGGTGGACCGAGGCAAGAGACTGAACCTCCCTGTCTCCCGCGAGACGAAACCGGAGGGTCCGGCGAGGGTCAATACCCAGGACCCCTTACTATTTTTTCTACGAGGGGGAGGCGGTGGTTTGGCGGTAGAGACTGATAAGGAGTTCCAAAAGACTCACAGGAGTCAAGGTGGGATACCCTCACTCAATCAGTTAGGGGCACTCCACTCTGAGACTCAGCTGGCCTCGGGTATCCATGCGAGTATATTGGGTACCGGTGAACAAATGCATGTTGTATGTGATGTACCGTTTGCCATGCATTTTTCATTATATAACACTCTGTATGGTTGCTACCCAAGCGAGGTTGTTGGGATTCTACAAGGGGGAGAATGTAGCCCTGGGTTTATTTTTCACTCACTGACCCCCCTCCGCGAGTGCCGAGTGGTCGCGGGTGCTGCCGGAGGCAGCGACGGACCCGCCGGCACTTCGCGAGGGTGGGGGCCAGTGCAGGGAGCGCTCGGCATCCCTGGAGCTCCGGCGGCGCACCCGGCTAGCGGGGGCCGCCATGAAATGTTGCGCGAGCGTGCGCGGGATCGCGCATGCGCAGATGGAGACAGAGCGTCCCGGCAGCCCTTAGGAAGTCGCGCGAGGGCAGGGACGGCAAGGGAAAGGTTGCGGCGGCCATTAGGCGTTCGCGCATGCGCAGGAGAAGCGCGCACGCGGCCCCAATACAGAGATCGCCTCCTTGGGACTACAACTCCCAGGAGGCCTAGGGAGGCAGGCACCAGGTGCCTGATAGGAGCCAATAGGGCTGGAGGATTCCCAGACAGCCAGAATAAGATACATTTCGCGCGCTGTGCAACGGCAGTTGGAGCTGGGAGCAGGAAGGGGGAGGAAGGGTGCAGGGAGCGAGTGGCTCCTGCACCAGGTAAGGATCCCCAAGTCCCAGGCAGGCCCCAATCCCTGTTAGGGTAGTGGGTAAATGATAAGGGACAGCCCGAGATAGGGAGGTTGCCCTTAGGTGTGAAAGGGTGCAGGCTTGTCAGTGAATCACGGCTGGTAGTGCTGTGAGCGCTGACAAGTAGGCACAGTGTGTGCAGCGTGTGTTGCTGTCTGCAGGTTGACTGTGTGTGCAGTGTGTCTGCTGCAGGCGCTGTTAGTTAGCTAGTTGGTAGTGAGGCTTAGGGGACTTGGAGAGTTAGGGGAGTGGGACAGGTCATAACCCCTGCAGGCCCATAGGAGTTCCCCAAGCCACCACAGGTTGCTGTACTACAGGGACTGGCCCTAGGTTAGGGTTCCTGTCACGTTAGTGCCACTTAGATAGATAGGGACACAGCGGCTGCTGCTGTTCCTGGGAAGCGGTTCGGACCCACGTTGGGGTCCGCAGAGACTACTCCAGAGTGATACCGGCCTGACGGTCCACGTGCCCGGAGTTCGGTTGGGGATCAGAGGACGTCATCCTACAACTGACCCTTTGCGAAGAGTTGCTGACCCGAGCACCGGAGTGCTCGGCAGGTATCACATATTCCTAAGTGCACCACCGGGCCCTTAGCTTAACTGTGACTGCGCAGTCACCCACAATCTCTGCAAGAGTGCGGGACATTGGGTGGGGATCCTAAGGACACTGGGTGGGACCACTCGGTGTTGGGGAAAGCGTTTGGTGAGACGCCTTGGTTATTAGTGTCTCCTCTGTAGAGGGACACCTGTTATTCTATTGTTGATATATGTGTGTATGTTATTAAGTAAAAGGTTATGTTGTGTTATGTTCTCTATGCACGGTAGTAAAGTATTAGTTATTATCTATACAGGGTATGTGTGTGTTGTATTTCTTGCCCAGGGGAATCTCACGTCACGGGGATCCTGGGTAAGTGGAGGCGCTGCGCTATGTAAATGTGTGAGTATTACCCCAGGCTCCCAGCTAGCGGAGGCTCAGATCTCCTGGAGCCACAGGTGTTATACAGCGACCAGTAGTTCCTTTGGGAGGGTTCAGAAAAAGGGCTACATATATATATATATATATATATATATATATATGTGTATATATATATATATATATATATATATATATATATATATATAATATATATATATATATATATATTATATATATATATATATATATATTATATACACATATATACATATACACATACACACACAATCATGCCTAGCTATACATCAAAGTTGATATTTCATCTGTGACAAGCACCAGTTCTATTTTAAGGGAATTATTCTGACTTCAAAGCCCCTGGATTAATAGGGCCCCCATGAGCCTGTTGGGACTAGAGATGCCTGAAACTTTCGCATGAGATTGCAATCCATGCAAAACTTGCCATTTTTTTAGTCGCGAAAAAAAAAAGATGCAATTTCTCCACGCATTAACCCTTTGAGTGCTGGAAGGTCCATGGCCCTCGTCGTCACGTGACCGCTTCTCCCGTTCCTCTGCCAGCAAGGAGGCGCAGAAAGCAAGCTCCCCTAGAAAAGCGAGCAATTAGATTATGATTGTAAGCTCTTCGGGGAGGAACTCCTTTTTTGTCTGAGGTGCTTATTCCCATTATGTGTTATATTATTATGTTACGTGTATTACTGCTGTGAAGAGCTATGTACTTAGAT
This sequence comes from Ascaphus truei, assembly GCF_040206685.1. NCBI lineage: Eukaryota > Metazoa > Chordata > Amphibia > Anura > Ascaphidae > Ascaphus > Ascaphus truei. Next base: position 161,429,652 of record NC_134485.1, read on the forward strand.
GGAGCTATATAAATAAAGGTATAGATACATGATGTAGCTACTATGTCATGGGGCCCCCAGAGTGCCAGAACCCATGACGTAGTAGCTATGTCCTTGGGCACTCAAAGGGTTAAGTCAATGTGCATGGCTGTTCATTTAATATGCTAACTCCCATCCAGACCCAGTAGTGGTGGGAGTGGGGAGGGGGGGGTGGAGTGGGGAGGGGGGGGGGGGTGGAGTGGGGAGGGGGGGGGTGGAGTGGGGAGGGGGGGTGGTGGAGTGGGGAGGGGGGGTGGTGGAGTGGGGAGTGGGGAGGGGGGTGGTGGCGTGGGGAGAGGAGGAGTAGACCGTTTCAGGGTCAGGCTGGGAATGAGCATTTTGTCGAATGGCTTGCGAACTCCACCCGGTGCTGCGATTCGTTGGCAAAACTGCCAAGTGATGTTGGAAATGTGGGATTTCTGCAACATTTGAAACTCTTCAAAGCGCTTACAAAATGTTTTGCCAGGAGTCGAATTTGAAAAAAAAAAAAAAACGTTAAAAATGTTTCACGTTTGTCTAGTTGGGACGCTAAGTAATTGAGAGGTTTTATTTTGCCCAAGTGACTCCCCCTTGTTGCAATTTAAGTGTAGGAGTTTGACACCCATGCTGTGGAGGAAGATAGGAAAGAATATGTTTATTTATACACAGCAAGATTGACTTGCTTCCAAGATGTGGAGCACCATACTGTTTATCAGCAGTGTCACTGGGTGCCAGTGGCATGAGACGTGTATGTCTCTCTGTCTCTAGCTCCGTCTGTGCCTTTGATACACATTCAGTATTGCTGAGCCTGCACGGCGGAACTCTGCTCCAGTCTGGCTAATTCTTTCCCCTGCCAGGCTGCCTGCCTTGACTCATGGGCATTATTGGGGTATGGATTTAATCCCCTTGGAGACTGCATCCAGCCCACAGGTCTCCAGTTGCACAACCATTCTACACGCTTCCTCAGGCACCGAATGGATTAATCCATTCTCACCAGAGCATGATATAAGTGTGGGAGAAAATAGGAAAACGGAGGGAAAAAAAAGAGAAAAAGATTTATGATAGTCGGAAGATCAATATAAAATGTAAGATTTTACAGGTGTAGGATATGGGCCGTTGATACAGTATGTTTAAAACCTTCGATGCTGCTGAATATGTTGGCGCTTAACAAACAGACGATCATATTAATAATAATGCTCGCTATATTTAGCCCACAGTGGGTTAAAATCTCCTCTGCACAAGAATCGCAGCAATATGTGTGATGGAGACGTGATTTTGATTCAGTACGCTGTAAGCAAGGCTGTCAGTCACCCTCGACCCTGAAACAGTTAACGATCTCTCAGCAAAGATCTGGGAGCAGAGTAAGTGAAGGCTTGAAGGTGTCCAGGCCACTGAGGTAGACAAGCAGGCGGCCTAGCTCCATGACAGGAGTCACGACCTGCATGAGCTGCAGCACAGACTGGAACTCATCCGTCCCTCTTTCAGCAGTTACACTGCAACTGGAGAACCCCTCCCCTTCCTAACACGTTAAGGCCAAGGGAGGGTAACAGGAGATTTGCCCTAGGGACTAGACAAGGCTATTATTTAAAATTAAAAGACCACACATCAAAACATGCAGACGTTGAGTCTTTAACACAAGGCTTTGCGCGTCTAGTTGTGCAGCAGTACGGCCAGTAAAGAAAAATACCTCTCTAGCCATTCAGAAAACAGCAGTGGTTCAAGTGTTAGGGTACTAATGGTACACACAGAGTACCACTACTCTTTCTTTTATAAACTTACTGTACCACCACTCCACTCCCCCCCCCCCCCGAAAATGTTTACTTCCATTTCCCTTTAAAAGCGTGGATTTATTTTAAGAAGCTTCTCTCCCTCTCTACTTTTTGAGCAATATGTGTAGATTTGTGATATGAATACAAACGAACATCTGAATACTCTTTTCAGTGAGATTTGGTAGGAAACCATCGCATAGAGAGCGTTATTTAATATGGTGACATGGTTCATAATCAAACGTGACACACATTTATATATGATTCACAGCACTAATTGCTTTTCTTTACAGGGTTCAGTTTTACTGAAGGTGCCTGTTTCCTGTTTATTTATAAAATGTTTTACCAGGAAGTAATACATTGAGAGTTACCTCTAGCTTTCAGGTATGTCCTGGGCATAGAGTTATGATGTCAAATAATACATGGATACAAATACATAGTTATTTAAGTGAACAGGGTAACAACTGGAGTTTAGCTGAAGGTTCAGAGCTTCAACCAATTACAGCAGCTTGAAGAACTGATTTGATAAATGATCACTCTGCTGTAGAGGATTTAGTAGAACCTCTATTTTCTGTATGTTACTGCTCTACTTTTAGCTCGCATAATCACGACTGTAGCTGAGGTTTGGGCCTGAGTCCCGGTTAATAACTTACTTGGCCACACGTGGCCTGCGGTCAGATGGCAGGAAGAATACACACACAGTATGGATGATACAACCAGTTTACTATTACACTATTAAACTCAGACACCTTGTAATCCTCAGTAGAGGATCACTACACACTGTACACACATACATAATGCTGCGTGGGTATAAGTTAGTGTCAGCAGTATAGTAGCCTCCCGATCCTGGGTATATTGGCTTGTGATGGTGCCGGCACACCTTGGGAGCTCGTGGTGTACTGAACCTGTTGCAGGCCTTTTTTTCGAAAAGTGTGCTTGTGTACCACTGTGTCTTTATAACTGTTGAGGGTCTCCTCCAGCGGCGCTTGCACACCTGTCCATGTCAGAAACTGTATCCCTCTGCTCAGGTTGCACTCTCAGCAGACCTCGACCGAACCTGACAGCACACAGGACCGTGCAGGTCCGACCCAACATGACTGGCCCTCCACCCTTCTTAAATGCTCCTCTCCCTCTTAGTTCCTCCTCCCTCTTAGACCACAGGTCGCGGCTGAAACTGGTGCATGCACTGCACCCTTTTCAATACTGACCCTGGGTATAGAAATGAAATTCTCCCACATGAAAGACCAGTAGCTTTACCAATATGTCCCTTGCAATATGAACAAATAAATATATTAATTAAGATTAAATGTAGGATGATCTTCTCCCACCTGTAGAATTAGATTTCGGAGACGTTCGTGCAGCCGCCCCTGGGGTGGAATCCCGGCTGCACAACTCAAGCAGTCTGTTTGTCCATCTCCACAGGGAAGAAAGGAGCTGTAATATTATTATACCCCATTTACAGCAGGATAAGCTGAGCCACAGGTAGTGGGTTACTCAAAATTACACAGAGTGAATGTTCAGTAAGAGGACTAGAATCAAACCCACAAACATGTCTTTTCAAGGCCAACACCTTAACCACTTTTGCCACACCTAATGCATGCGTTCATATAAGTAATCCTTCCACTTTTAGCCCTCAGACTTGTAACTAATGCTGAGGTGGGGGCCCTTAATAATACTTCATGTGCCACACGTGGCCTACAGTCAGACGGCGGAAAAAACGGTACAACAGCTTTTACTGTACACCACCGCCAAGCTGGACACCCTGTGATCCTCAGCAGAGGATCACTACATGCAACATACACCCGTATACAATACTGTGATCCCTAGTAACGCTGACCATGTGTAAATCAGTGTCAGGAGTGATTGAGCGACCCAAACCTGGGTATATTCGCTTGTGATGGTGCCAGCACACACCGTGGAAGCACGTAGTATACTACCATGTTGCAGGCCTGTACTTTGCACAGCGTGCTTCGGTACCACTGTGCTTTGTAGCCGTTGAGGCTTCTTTCCGACGACGCTAAATTTCTTATACAAACCCCTATATCGGATGGCCAACTCCAGTCCTCAAGGGCTACCCACAGGTCAGGTTTAAGGCTATCCCTGCTTCAACACACTGATTTAACCACCTTGCTGAAGCAGGGATATCCTTAAAACCTGAACTGTTGCTGGCTCTTGAGGACTGGAGTTGGCCACTCCTGCCCTATATTAAATCAGCAAATACCCCCCAGAAACCGTTATGAGTTGAACTCATATAATGTAAGTATGTTGCCCCCCTAAACATGTCCTGATCATTTTTTTAAACATTTTTCTAGTAGAACATGATTTTCTTCATCTCTAGTTTCAGAGGTTACAATGATAACCTGTAAACTGCACTGGGCTCTGGGGAGAGCTCCATTTTAACCTTAATAATTCACACGCTTCTATCTCCTGCACGAAGCATTTGAGGTTAAAAATAAAGACAGCTTTGGAAAGAACAAGAAGGTCTGTTAAAGCAAGTTTGACATTTAAAAAAAAATAACACATCTGCGTGAGCTACTGCTTTAAGGTAGTAATTTCCCTCACATATGCATAATCAATTGATCTGCAAGGAAAAGCCTTGTACTGTATTAAACATATGAGTCTATGTCTTAATAGTCAGTGTGTCTGGATACCATCCACTCTTGTGTTACTGCGTATATCTTATCAACATAAGCTCTCTTCCCTTCAAGGAATGGGAAATCAGTCTGGATTGATGGCATTTTTGCCAAATGTGGATGCTGATGGAGGATCTGCCTCGATTGTGTCAGTTTTATCATGTTTTCAGTTTCCCTTGAGTGGCGAATGGCTGTTTCTTTATGCGATAGCTGCATATTAAACTCATCCAGATGCACTAGCAGCAGAAGAAAAGAAAAAACACCCGAGGAAGAAGGATGTTAGATGGTACTTGCAGTTCTGGGCTTGATCTCCCAGTCTACATTAGAAATTAGTAATGTTCACTGGGGAATTGCCATTAAAATTAGATTAGAGAATCTGTACTTAAATGCAGGACAACACAATCCCCTTCAACCCTTTCAGTACCCACGTAGTGTTTGCAATGCACCGGTACGGGTAGCATTTACTGGGTGAGTTCTTCTGCATTAGAAATCAGTCATGTTCATTGGGGAAATGCCATTAAGAAGCAGATGATCAGTGCTAAAAAATTCAGTACCGTACAATTCCCTTTAACCGCTTCAGTGACAGAAATGCCTACATCTGACAAAAGGACCAAGTGAGCCCTGAACTGATGTCTTAATCTTGCCTGTGGATCAGGGGTGGCCAACTCCAGTACTCAAGGGCCACCAACTGGTCAGGTTTTCAGGATATCCCTGCTTCAGCACAGGTTTCTCAATTTCGACTGAGCCATCTGTGCTGAAGCAGGGATATCCTGAAAACCTGACCGGTTGGTGGCCCTTGAAGACTGGAGTTTGTCACCGCAGCTATGGATTAATACAAGCGTCACTGAATATCTGCCATATTAATCTGTGTGCCGGCTTTCTACCAATGCCTCACGAGCCTCTCTGTGGGTTAAATGCCCTACACCATATTATTGATATCAATTTTTGGGGGGAAATAGAAAACTTCTGAATAATTTCACACTGAAACATGTGACAAAGTCAAAGACCTGGAATAGTCCAACAATTAGTCTAGTAAGAGTTTTCGTTTCATCCCATCTGAAATTCCCGCACAGGGAGCATGTGTGAGGGGGTGAAAAATCCTACTTTCCCATGTTAGGTTTTAAAACAAGGACACAGTTAATATTTGAACCAGTTCACAGGGGCGTAGATAATTTTAAGCACAATGGCAAAACCCACTTCAGGTAATATCGTGCAAGACGCGCATTGACTGGTTAAACATACACTATTCTGTATAACATACTACACTTCACAGACCCCTTCATTAGTGCACACTTGGCCGCCTTTGTGAAATGCTGGATGTCAGCTGAAATGTGGCAATTGCAAACTACAGTCACCACTGTGCGTCTTCCATTGTTAATTTGATGGTGCTGGATACATACCAATTCCTTGAAAATAGTCTGTCCTAGTACCAATACTGCACAAGCTGATAATATTCCACTATTGTCTATTTGTAGCTATATTTAAAGATGACGTCCCACCTCAGACCAATCTGAGACAATTACAGTAAAATGTTGAAAGTGGCAGTCACATTTAAAAGGACAAAAATGTAAAACAATAACAACAAATGATTGCCTTCCTTTCATTTAATTAGCGATGGCATCATAATTACTATAAATAAAGAACGACGTAAAAATTCCAAATTTAACATTCATCAATACGGCATTAATTTGGCAAGAAAAAAGATGGAGAATGACCTCCAGTATTCCGATGCTGAAACAGCCATGGATAGGTATATGGAATAGTATACAGCCACTGTCCAAGTTCAAAAAGAGAAGGGGTCTCAATGCAGGTATAATAAGGTAATAAATTGATGAATAAGGGGTGGCTTGTGGTATGAACTAACTAACCGGGGGCTATGATGCAGGTAAGAACTAGAGATACATAGTGATGTGACCGCAGACACACCACCTGTAAACTCAAAATAATGTCCCAGGATGCTGCCCTTACCCGATTAGTGTCCTGGCCACCCCATCAGCTGATCTGTGCAGATGAAAAGAACTCCGTATCCTGGATAATGATCGGGTACACAGCTGCTGGAAACCGGTAAGGCAGGGCGCTCCTGCGCAAGGCTCTAACGAATACCGCTACTGCTCTGCCGGCTGGTATACACACCAACTCCTCAGCCCGTCGATGCTGATGACGAAAAAGCCGCGTCCAAGCAATGAACAGCTGCACTCCGGCTGGGGACCCAGCATGCAGTGCGCTCCGGCGCGTAGGTTGTCTGGATACCGCCTCCGCTGGATACTGGTGATTAGCACCTGCTAATGGTATGAGACCCCTGTGTGCTCCATTCAAAGTAGTATTCAAAAAGTAGAAATAATGAATGGTCACTACTCCCTTGTACTAAAACAAGCTTTGTTATAATAAAAAATGTACTTTATTAGAAAAAAAGGCTGGACATTATGGATAAAACCATTCTGACGCGTTTCATCCCGACATGGGACTTTATCAAAGAGTAAGTTACTATAAATAAAGAACGACGTAAAAATTCCAAATTTAACATTCATCAATACGGCATTAATTTGGCAAGAGATTAGGTTAGGTTTTAGGTACTTGTGATGCAAAAGTCATAAGGGGTCGATATACTGTATATATTAAGGCAAAAAAGGTGCAATTCTGCGGCAAAAAGCTGCACCACATGTATCAAAGAAACAATTCCCGTTGAAATCAATAGGATATTTTCCTTTAATACATCTGGTGCAAGTTTTTTGGCCCCAGAAAGGCGCCACATTTCCCTTGAATCAGAGACCATCAGTGTTTATTCATAAACATTTCGGGCGCTAAAACCTTCCTCAGGACAAAGTCTGTAAAAAAAACCTCCAAAGCTTTTGTGCATGAAGAAAACATTAAAAGTGTAAAAAATGACTTAAAATTCTAAGACATACATGATTTTTGTTTGTGGTAAGGTGACAATGACCTACATTTAGCCTGCCACTCATCACTCAACATGTCACTCAAACTAGTGCACATTGGTCCTAAGGGAGACTGTGCCTTTATTAGGGTAACCATTTGGGTGCCCTTATGTCAGTCAGAGAGCATCACAAGAGGAGGCTGTTCTGGCAAAGAATTGATCTGTAGATTAGGAAAGCAGCACTCACTTGGACTTGGTGATCATAGGTGTTTATTAACAGTGGCCGACATTTCCGTCCTAGGGCCTAGTAAAGTCCGATAGAAAAAAAAATCGGCCTAGATTTTAAATCTCTATTTTTGACACCATTGCTATCACGGTATGCAGAAAGCCCCGAATACCAGTAATAGCAAGATTTGCAAAAATGGCGAGTAGCCGGTGATGAGATGATTGACCCTCTGAAAAGGGCTCGCCCGGCGAGTTGATTCTGCTGCAGACAGAGAATCTGCACATATCTTGTCAGAAATACATTATTTTTAATTTAAATTTTATTACTAGTGTACGTGAGCAGGGGGTCTCTGGAGCAGAACCGTGCTGATTTGAGGTCCGTGGGCCACCTGCTTCCCAAGATACAGGCCCCGTTATGGGGTGCCGGTATCTCCTATGCATTGACATGTTCTGGTCACGTGACGCGGGAAATTTACATGCATAGTAGATACCGGCACACCATAACGGGGCCTGTATCTCGGGAAGCAAGGGGTCCCTGGACCTGAAATCAACACGGTTCTGCTCCGGAGACCCCCTGCTCACCTACACTAGTATTAAAATGTATATTAAAATATATAGTAAGCCCCAATACACAACCCACCACCTGTGCCCCCACATAAAACCATTATTTATTTATTTTAACACACGATTGATAACTTAGGTCGGCGGGGGTCCCCACGGGTGTCCCGGGGCCCCACAGGTGTCCCCGGGTGGTCCCGCAGGTGTCTGGGGGTCCTCAGTGATCCCCGAGGGTCCCTGCTGGCCTGCAGTACCATTTGTGTTTAAAAAAAAAATAAAGATGGCCTCAATTTCAAACATACTTCCCCCCCAAACACATACAGTACAGTAATGTGCAAAATAACTATTATCCAGATATGGATAATAGATAATTTGACCATTATTAAACAAAACATTAGGCAGCCAGCATAAATAAAGTAAATAAAACTGTTCTACTTACCCCTGCCATTATGAAGGGCGCCCTCATCAGCATACTGCAGGGCCGTGGCCAGAAAGAATACATAAAAAAATACAATCTAATAGCCCCTAACCACTTAATCATAGTAATTAAGGGGTTAACCCACCCGGTTAACCCACCCTCCCCTCTACCCACCTGGGATGCCTAACCACCCATCCCAGACCCACCCTGTACCCATTGAGTGGCATAGTAGTACATCATACCCATATAATATGGGCATGATAAACTACTATAGCAGTCAATGGTCACCCTAATACAAAAGCATGAATGTCCAAAATACACAATAATCAAACATATACAACAAGAACCTAAACCCCCCCCCCCAAAAAAAAAATAAAAGCACTAGCCAACCAATCAATTACCTAAATAAAACCACTAGACAATCAATTAAAGAAATAAAACCACTATGCATTCAATAAAATCATTAAAACCACAAGGCAATCAATTACATAAATCATACCACTAGCCAAACAATATATTTAATACATTAAAGCAGTAAGCAACACAACAATTAATTACTACAACAACTAGGTAACACATAAATGAAAACCAGTAGCCAACAAAATACATCATTTAATAAAAACGCTAACCAATCTGTCCCCCCAAAAATACACAAGCCAAAACAATTTAATCTAAACAATAAACAGAAATAGAGAATATAACAGTCAATAGAAGAAATGCATTTGGCCAAAAATGCATTGGCTACCACTATATTCATCTGTACCCTAAACAGGCAGTCAATGGGCAATGAAAAACATAAATAAAAAAAATCCTAAAACCTGTAAAAATAAAATTACATACATGCAATTTTTATCTTATCTATAGAAGTGTTGGCCCTCCGAATCCTGGGGAATCAGCTGACGAGGACGCCCTTTATAACAGCAGGGGTAAGTAGAACGGTTTTTATTTACTTTTTTACTTTTATGCTGGCTGCCTAATGTTTTGGTTAATAATGGGCAAATGATCTATTATCCATATCTGGATAAGTTATTTTGCACATTACTATACATGTTTGATGGGGGGGGGGGGAGATGTGTTTATTGAAATGGAGGCCATCTTTATTTTTTTTTTTTACAACACGAATGGTACCGCAGGCCAGCGGGGACCCACGGGGACCACCCAAAGACCCCCAGACAAACGTCCCCCGCCGGCCTCTGGTATTAATCCCATGTATAAAAAAAGAAATGATGGTTTTATATGGGGGCACAAGGGGTGGGTTGTGTATTTGTGTTTATTACATATTGTAATGGTTATTGGTGGCCTAGGAGGTGGGTAGTATGGCTGTTGTGTGTATTTTTGTTTATTGTGGGTAGCGGTATAAACTTCTAAGGTACTGAAGGGGTTAAGTCCACCATCAATCCCCCCGCAAGGCCTAAACACACACCAAGGGCCAAATACCACCTTCACCCACCACCGCTACCCACAATAAGCATGGCACTGGTGGTTAACCCCTTCATTGCCTTAGCGGTTTGCCACTAAGGTAATGAAGTTGCCTGTAAATGCATTTTTCATGCATCTGATTTATGCCAGGGTCGCTGGTGCTGGTATTAATGTGTATCAGCTCCGGAGACCATCAATGCGATGCAGGAAAAATTAATTTTTGAAGTGAAACTTCTTTAGTGGCACCTATTCTGATAGAGTAAAACGGGAGAGTTGGGGGCGAAATGTGAAACGGAAGTGACGTCACGGCTCCCCCTCCCCCTGCCGCCACACGCCTGCTGTGACATGCGGCGGCGGCGGCGATAGCCGCCGGCGCCGCTCCTAATGGCCGCAGCTTCCCCCACACACCCGCTGTGACATGCGGCGCCGGCGGCGATAGCCGCCGGCGCCGCTCCTAACGGCCGCCGTTACCCCCATACGTCCGCTGCCATGGGTGTAGCAAGATGGCTGCCGCAGAGCTTCCGGTGCTTTTGACTGAAAGGTGTAGCAAGAAGGCAGGCGCGGGGATTTTAAATCAGTCACTGGTGTGGGCCAAGTGGACTCAGTGAGCAGCTGCTCAGCATCTCTCCTCCCTCCGCTTCCCCTTCCCTGTGTCCCGCTGACTGAATAACACCCTCAGAAGCGTCCTCATCTCACCCGGGGGCGGCGCTCATCATCATGGGGACGGCTGTGACGTCACGCAAAATAAGGCGGGCTCTGTCACTCCATAGCGAGTGGAACTGCTCCAGTAACGGGAAGGGGGGGGAGTTGAGTGCGCAGCACCATCAGAAGGGGCATCGCTGCAGCGCTCCCCTCCGAGCCGGCTCGAGCTAACTATGACGCGCTGCCCCCCTCCCCCCTGCCTCCATGCCGCGATCTGGTAGAAATGGGGTGGAGGGAGAGAGGAGATTGCTGAAAGGTGCTGGGGACAGGAAAAGGTGCTGGGGGCAGGATAAGGGTGCTGCAGAGAAAGGATAAGGGTGCTGGGGGGAGGACAAGTGTGCTGGGGGGGGGGGGAGACTGCTGAAAGGTGCTGGGGACAGGAAAATGTGCTGGGGGCAGGATAAGGGTGCTGCAGAGAAAGGATAAGGGTGCTGGGGGGAGGACAAGTGTGCTGGGGGGGGGGAGACTGCTGAAAGGTGCTGGGGACAGGAAAAGGTGCTGGGGGCAGGATAAGGGTGCTGCAGAGAAAGGATAAGGGTGCTGGGGGGAGGACAAGTGTGCTGGGGGGGGGAGACTGCTGAAAGGTGCTGGGGACAGGAAAAGGTGCTGGGGGCAGGATAAGGGTGCTGCAGAGAAAGGATAAGGGTGCTGGGGGGAGGACAAGTGTGCTGGGGGGGGGGGAGACTGCTGAAAGGTGCTGGGGACAGGAAAATGTGCTGGGGGCAGGATAAGGGTGCTGCAGAGAAAGGATAAGGGTGCTGGGGGGAGGACAAGTGTGTTGGGGGGGGGGAGACTGCTGAAAGGTGCTGGGGACAGGAAAATGTGCTGGGGGCAGGATAAGGGTGCTGCAGAGAAAGGATAAGTGTGCTGGGGGGAGGACAAGTGTGCTGGGGGGGTTGCAGGACACAGACAGACATACATTGACTGACACACTGACACACTGACACACATACACACACACACACACACACACACACACACACACACTGACTGACACACATACACACACACACACACACACACACACACACACACTGACTGACACACATACACACACACACACACACACTGACTGACACACATACACACACACACACACACATACACACTGACACACACACACACACACCCGCACACACGAGGAATTCACACTTAGTGCAAATAGCTAATACAGGCGATGTGTGCAGAGCACGCGCATTCTAAGTCAAATTTATTTGCGTTTTGTCAATGAAATTGTATTTTGATTTTTAATTAAAACATCACCAACACAAATACAATTTCTGTGACAAAAGTCAAAGAAGTTTCACTTACTATGCGCGTGCACAGCACACACAGCTTTTTTTTTTCTAAGTACCGTCTCGCCTCTTATCAGCAGCTTCTCACCACCTTGTTGGCAACTTTTGCTGGCGAGGCGATTTGGAGAGGAATTCTCTATTCTAGAGCAGCGATCAACCTTGATAAGCTTAATCGGGGCTACTAGAATAGAGCGAGTTTGAAAAACAGCCGATAAGTGGCGAAAAGAGGCTTCTTGCCGCGTGTAGTGATTTTTTTTTTGGCAAAAAAAAAATTGCTGAAAAGTTCTCTTATTGCCGACTTATCAGAGCTTACTTAATAGCACTAGGCTTTTTGTGGCGATAAGTGGCTTATCGCTGCTTACTGTATAGGCCCCCTAGTCGTGGACCTTCCTCAAGGATTTCTGAACAAGTGATCTGAACAGAAGAAGAGTATTTCACTCGGTAGCAGGGTATGGAGTCCCGGGTCATTCGTGCCATTAGACATTTGGGCGCTGCAGGGCTCATAACGAGGTGATTGGTCCTTTAATAAAATAAGGTAAAAGTATCTATAAATCAAATTAGAAAATGTCCTGTGACAATGTTTGTGAATACTGTAATGTAAAGATCGGGATGGGCTTTATAAACTTTGAGCTATCCCTCCCTTATCATAGTCCCCTCAGACATGGGCCCTTTTTCTATAAACTGCGATAAATTTGGAGCTGTGGCACAGAAAGTCCGGGTTGTTGGTGGGATATCGCTGGATTGGTGCTCATACAGTTGATAGAATAAGTTGCCTACATTGAACCCATTAGGTATGCCACTGCCACTGGTTTACTTTGATACACGACTAGGTGCCTTTAAGTGATAACATATAGCAAGGTTTTAGGAGCCAAATGAGTGACGTGAGATTTCTGGGTAACGCTTTTATACGTATTAAGGACAATTATCCTGACTTCAGTAAGCGAGACTCACTTGAGAACTTAGATGCCTTTGATTCTGTGAATAATTGATTACACTGCTTTCCAATGAGCATTAGAAACTGCAATTCATTAACATGCCTATCTACTGTATGTAATTGTGTGAATAATTTGCTGGTGAATGTGAATCATGGGAATATGGCCCCAAAAAAAGGGACACCTATTTTTGGGAATAACATAGTGTATAGTAAATACGATTTTGAGCATAACACAGGGCTCTATTTCATGGTATATTAAATAGTGGTTGTACAGAAAAACAAATGAAAAAAATACCAACACTAATTGTGTAAATAACAGTAAGAAATGTGTCTGTTAGCTGTAAAATTCCCAATCGGGGATCCAAACAAGGGAAATATTTTGTAAGCACAAATGTTAATGTTGCCCATTGCTATTCATAGATGTAGACCCTCTATAACAGGGCAACCTGTTAATAACAGCTAGATCTGATGGGTGTCGACCAGGCAGTGGTTAATCCCTGCCTGCACGAAGGCAGGACTACTAACAGAGCCCAGCTAGTAAGAGGTTTAAAAGGCAGGAAAGGGAACTGTTTCTCTTTCTCTCCCTGGTCTGTGTACAGACCACGTGTGTGATATGGGACACTAGGGCATACAGGCCATATGCCTATTTCGTTGATGCTAAAGGACCCTAGATCTATATAGACGTACAAGGACTTTCATATGCTGAAGAAACTAAACAGTGGCCTAAGAAAGCCCTATACTTTATATTGCTGCACCTTGGCTGAGGAAAAGCCTGATTATTTTGTTTATTGCACTTTTGCGAAATAAAAGCCTACATTCATTTTCCCAAACCAAGTCTCCTGTCTCCACCTCTTCACAAATTGCCCTGCTCTCTTCCTGCATCTCTCTCCGTCCCTCCTCTCCCAACAGCTGCTCGGTCAATGGCATAGGATGCCCAATATGGATATGCCCATGTAAGGACATCTTACGTCACTGACCGGAGCCAGCTTTCTGTTGGGGAGACACACGGAGAGGCAGGGGGAAGGAGAGGCAGAGAGGCACTCCACGCAGCAGTGATTCGGCAGCTCCCGCGCTGAACAGAAACCCGGTCACTGCCTTCCTAACCCTCCTCCTGTCGGTGCCGGAAGTCGTGTCTAACTTCCGGAAGACCGGAGGGAGCTGCGGATGGCGCAGCACTGCAGCCTCCTGTCCCCAATGTGAGAGGTGTGTGTATTATTGTTTGTATTTTGTGAGGTATTATATTGGGGAGGGGGATATTGGGGGTATTATATTATGTGGCTATTATATTGTGGAGGTTGGGGGGTATTATATTGTAAAGGGGACATTATATTGTGTGTATTGTGGGGAGGGTAAAGTTTTCGGCATTCGAAAAGTTTTCTGTGTTTTTTTTTTTTATGCGTTTTAAAAAGGTTTGCCCTCCCTGGCCTACACCTTCCAACATTTTGCACATAAAAATAGGCAGTCCCACTGTAGTTCCTCCACTCGTGCAGGATGGAGGTACTTCCAAGCAAATCCTATGGAAGTTTCTAAACTGTGCAGCTTACAAAACACAATTCGAGAAATCCGCGCTCGTGCTGTCTTGAATCACATGAAAACCACCTGACGAAGTACGTTGTTCCGAAACATGTTGTGGTCACGTGAGACTGTCTCAGTGCGCTTGCTCTCTGGCTGGTGACAACAACCAGGAAGTTCCAACGATGATTCTACTCTGCTGTGGAGAAGCTGCAGTCCGTACTGTTTACACAGCAGCTCCCTCAGCGTCCCGCTTGCCACTTCGTGGTTAGTACTGTCCTCCCTCACGGTGGCCTCCTCTTTATTCATAATTACATTTTATTCATGGTTATTGATTTATGTTTTGGTGTTTTTGCTTTGATCTCTGTGGTTATTTCACTAGATAAACACTCTGCATCGATGCCACTGCACTTTCTATGCATTATTTGCATTTCTTTTTGCACCTATCTACATTTGTGCAATCTTATATGTAATTTTGTAGCACTTTCACGTTAGGAAAGTAACCTAAGTCACTGTGTACTGTATGTGTGTTTGCACATTATATGTTTATATTGTCGCATTCTTGTCTACAGTATATCACTTTAAGGGTAATTCTGTTTGTACAGGAATACCCCGGTTTAAGGACACTCACTTTAAGTACACTCGCGAGTAAGTACATCTCGCTCAATAGGCAAACAGCAGTTCACGCATGCGCCTGTCAGCACGTCCTGAATAGCAATACCGGCTCCCTACCTGTACCGAAGCTGTGAGCAAGCGGGGAGTCTATAGAGCCTGTTACACATGCGTTATTTACATCAGTTATGCACATATATGATGATTGCAGTACAGTACATGCATCGATAAGTGGGGAAAAGGTAGTGCTTCACTTTAAGTACATTTTCACTTTACATACATGCTCCGGTCCAATTGCGTACGTTAATGCGGGGTATGCCTGTACTGAAGTATTGTTATTTTCACTGTGAGTGATTATTTGAACTTTTGTGTTACTCAGTATTTTTACTGATTTTTAGCTGGTATTTTAAAATCTGTTTGATCTATTGGGATCTTATTAAAAGTATTAATTACACTAATCCCCGGTGCGCTGTGTGTATACTTTTTTTCGTTTTTAGCTTACAAAACACAAACATGTTTCTGTTTAATAGGTACAGCTGCACTTACATGACCTCAAAACATGTAGCTGCTAAATAGTACAAATGAGTGCATTTCTCACCACAATTAGAATTCACTATGAAAATTGTGTTTTTCTGCATTTTTTTTTCAATTTCGTTATTTTGGGTGGGGAGGGGGGGAACTCAACCAGGTTTTGTTTTATTTGAATATTCAAAAAATGCAAAAATGTGAGAAAGATCACTACTTTGCAAAAAAAAGGGGAAAAATTGCGCACACTTGCAATTTTTTCAAATTCTTCCCAAAAATTGAAGAAAAGTCTCAAATTTGAAAAAAAAATTGTCCATCTCTAGTAAATCGATACAGTTGAAGGGTATGTATATGTTGAGCCATATTACGAGCACCTTATGCTCGTTAATTCTATTGTACAAATTAACAAACGCACTTAACAGATATGCCAACGCTCCCAGAATGACCAGGAGACTCCCGAAAAGACACGCGGTCTCCCGGCAGACTAGCAAATCTCCTGACTTTCCTGTGGTCTATGGCCACTCCCCCTTTGCTTAAACCTAATCTCCAGGTCTCCTCAAGTTCTCATTGCTCGTGTAATAGAAAAGTCCCATGATGCAGAGCAAACCACTTTCTTCTCAACTCAGCGTCATGTGACTTCTTTTAATCTAATGGAAGTGCTAAGAGCATGGGAAAGCCAAATATAGTGTGAAAAAAGGGCGGCCGGGCATGAATTGACCATCAAAAAGTAAGCTTAACAGTAAGGAGGGCGCAACGTTAGATAGAATGAGGAAGGAAATTAGGAAACAGAAGAGGCAACAGGACAGAAGGAAGGTGAAACACAGGAGAGATTGATGGGAGGAATGAGCATCCAAAAAAAGAGAGAGAAGTTGGCAATAAGAAACAGTAAAGAAAGAAGGGGGTACAAAGAGAGAACTATTAACAGAGTATCATCTGCCAGTAAAACACAATGAACCCAATTCAGTGCTATTGCTCCTTCAGTTCCTTCTCTAAACTTAGTTACGGGAAGGAGAAGAGAACATTCTGTATCAATGTATTATTGTCGTTTATTTGTAAAGCGTCAACACATTCCGCAGCGCGGTACTGCAGAGGAGGGGGTACAGAGATTTGATAATTACATAAACAGTTACAAACAAAAAAGGACAAACATGCACAAACAAATACAAAAAAGTAATGAGGGCTCTGCTCGTGAGAGTTTACAATCTAGAGGGAATGAGGGACACAAAAGGTAAAGTGGCTTACATTGTGGGACAGAGTATGCCTCTGGATGGAGTATGGTCCAGTCGCACAGCTGCTCCCATTAAGATTTGAGGGTGTGGATGTTGGGGGCGTTAGATAGGGTGGAGTTTGGTCTAGCCGCACAGCTGATAGCAATAGATTCGGCGGAGGGGGTGAGGAGGGTGCTAGGGGTGTGCTAAATAGGCTTCCTTGAAAAGGTGAGTTCAGGGATTTTTTAAATGTCTGGAAACTGGGTGATAGTCTGTTGGTATGTTGTAGGGAACTCCAGAGAGAGGAGGCAGCATGGGAGTTGTCTTGTAGGCGAGAGTGAGAGGAGGTGATAAGGCAGGAGGTAAGGTGGATGTCGTAGGCAAAATGTAGGGGTGTTTAGGGATATTCTTGGGGATGAGGGCTGAGATGTAAGGGGAGGTAGCATTTTTGAGATCTTTCTAAGTTAGAGTTAGGGTTGTAAATTTGATTCTGCAGGATATGGGAAGCCAGTCTAGGGATTTCCGTAGTGGAACAGCAGAAGTAGAGTGGTGAATGAGATAGATGAGTCTGAAAGCAGCATTTTGGATGGATTGGAGTAGAGATAGATGGAAAAGGGGAATGCCAACTAGGAGTAGTCTGCAGTAATCAAGACAGGAAATGATGAGTGAGTGAATTAGGATTTGAATTGCATCATGAGTGAGAAAAGGGGCGTATCCGGGCAATATTTTAGAAGTGTAGATGGCAAGACTTCATGAGGGACGGAATGTGGGGAATGAAAGAGAGATCAGAGTCAAAAATGACACCATGACAGCGGGCATGAGGTGTTGGTGACATTGTGGTATTATTGACAGTCAGGGAGAGTGTGGGTGCTGGGGTGACAGTAGAAGGGGTAAAGAATATTAATTCTGTTTTGGTCATGTTAAGCTTCAGGTAACGGTGGGACATCCAGGAAGATTTTTTTTAGAGAGACAGTTGGTGACAAGGGGCAGGATAGAGAGGGAGAGATCAGGGGAGGAGAGGTACATTTGGGTGTCATCAGCATAAAGATACTACTGAAAGCCAAAAGTTTGTATTCACTGAGAGGTGTAAAGGGAAAGAGACAAGGGCCAATTACAGAACCTTGTGGACCCCCCCCCCACCAAAAAAAAGGAGGGAGTTAAGAAGAGGAGACTCCAGAGAAGGATACACTGAAGGAAAGGTTGGATAGGTAGGATGTGAAGCAGAAGGTGGCTGCGTCACAGAGGTCTATGGAGTGGAGAGTGTTCAGGAGAAGGGGGTGATCAGTGTCGAAGGCAGCAAAAAGATTTAGGATAATTGGTAAGAAGAAGTATGTTTGCACAATTTTATTTATATAGCACCAACAATGTATGCAGTGCTCTACAAAATTACAATACAAGGTAAATCATTTACAAACAATATAAATAATTGCAACAAGTATCAATATTAGAATGATGTCAAATTATGCAAATTAGGGAAGCACCTTTCTAATTTGCATAAACGGCCAAAATATTATTTCAGAATGTTGTTGAGTATGACTGTGATACAGACAGACGGATGTACACACAGTGCACATACATTAATAAACTAATATAGACCGATACACACACAAAAGCACCAATATATAGCTTAAACTCAGCCCTACCACTATATATCATGGTATATTTATATTTGTACATGCACACTTTCGTGTACAAAGATACACGCAGACTCACACTTATTTGCTGTTATATACTGCTGAACTTGTTGTAAGCCTGTGCTTTCTGGTTTCTATGAGAGCTACACCCCTGACAACCCCTCAAACCCTCCAAGGCAAAAGTTAGGCTGCGCTTATAGTGCCTTGTGACGGCGACGCGACGGTGCTCCAAAACAAATCAATTGACTCCGTCGCAAGCGCTTATAGTAAGCGTGACAGCGACGGAGCGACTGAAAATTTGGAAGCCAGCTAAATTTGATTTTTAGAGACAGTCGCCACATGTGACTGTCTCTAAACCAATCAAATTGCGCGGCCCGTCTCCCCTTTAGTGACGTCACTGGCGACAGTTGCTAATTTTTTTTTTATAACTTTCACTGGTAGCGACGGCATCGATCGCGTCGCCGTCGCGAGCACTATAAGCGCGGCCTTAGAGTTGTGTTTTTTGCATGTAATATTAATATGATATGAGCACAGCTAAGCAGAATCATAGACAGTGTGTGTTTTACGATATCCAAAAGGTAGTGGGGAAGGAGTGGCTCAGCGAGTTAAAGCGCTGACTCTGAAAACAACGATACTGAGTTTGAACCTGGTTTAATTCCCGGTGTCAGCTCCTTGTGACCTTAGGTAAATTAAATTAGTTTACCTCCCTGTGCCTCAGGCATCAAAAACACAGATTGTAAGCTCATCTGGGCAGGGACTGTGTCTATACAAAATCTTATGCACAATGCTATGTACACTATCAGTGCTATACCAGGGCGAATAGGCAGGAGGAATCATAACCAAAAGACACTACAAAATTCCGATGGGACTTCTTAAGTTGTGCATTTCTTGATGTTTTTTAGTAATTTTCTTTTTATAACAGTCAAAACAGACTTGTGTCAAATGAAAGTGTAGCCCGATCCTCCCTTTAGCTCTCCTCACCTCTTCTACAGGCGGGTAGCCATAAGGGCGCAGCAATTTTGTTTGTGCGCTCGCATGCGCTGAAAAGGTTTGCACTTGCAAAGGTTCCAGAAGCCCCAGGGGCTGCACAACACCTGACACAGACAGCCAATAGGGCTGCTAGAATCTCCTGAGGGGAGATTGGAACTTTGGGTGTGCTTGAAGTTTGAGCTGACAGTTAGGAGAGTTGGCAGTTGGAGCTGGAACAAGGAAGGAGTAAGTTATATGTGCAGATGTCAGTGGCATCTGCACTAGGCCAGATACCCCCTATTATGCCCCAGCTAGGCCCCGACTCCCACATAGTTTGTGGCTGCGAATGGGACTTGCCCCTCAGATAGGGACCCTGCCCTGATTAGCAGTATTAGTGTTAGGGACACAGGGAGATGCCGCGCGGTGGCTGCGGCCTGTGGTCTAGGACACAGACCACCCTACAATAATAAAGACATTGTTTACAGTGGCACACTCCATGAAGGACCCACCCAAAGTAGAGGCGGAGGCTTCGCAGTATCAGCATCGGATCCATGGATCCCAGCATCGTGGCTTCAGCATTCCCGGGTGTGGCATCACCCAGCAGGTACCCAACGCATGAGTGCACCAACTCAAACACTATAGCGGGGCAGCACTGTCACACACACCTTGGGTGGGGGAGGGGAGCGTTGGAGAGTACAGCCGTGCATGGCCTGGTTGGTGGTATAGATATATCCTATGTTATTTATGTTAAGTAAAACTGTTATCTTTCATAAGTGTGTGTTTTATTGTATGCGGGTCCTGTAGCGGGGTTATTCTACATCATAGAATCCTGTACAGGTGGAGGCGCTACCGACCGAACATAGACTCAGGTATACCCCAGGTTCCCAATAGCGGAGACTCAGATCTCCTGTGCACCACAGGTATTGCACCATATACACACACCGTAGCCACACATCTCTCAGGGATGGGGAAAGTGCGCTACATAAGAAAACAATGAATGAGTTTCTTCCTCGTGACGCTAATGCAATTGGACAGATAGAAGAATATTTTATGTGTTATGGTGCACTTTACATACATTTGATACACCTGTCAAGTTCAGTGTAGTTACAAAGTACAGCAGCCCCATGCATAATACCGTTTGAGTAACCATTAAGGATTATAAATGAAGAACAGTACTACAAATCCCAGAATGCTAAGGGGCGTGAATATCACAAAACTATTATTGGATGAAACTGTCCTGAAAATGTGTAGTTGACAGGTATGGAATGTACAGTAGAAAATTCATTTTATTAGGTGGGATTTATGAATACTTAATAAGTACCGTAGGTATACTAAATGGGCCCCAGTGGTACTTATCAGCTCTCAGTTTCTGTGTTTCAAATTATCATCATTCCAGTATACCAGCAAACACCAGTAATCCATTGACAAAGCAAGGCGGAGAACGCGCCACAGAATTCGCCAACTTCATTAATGTGCCATAATCTTAAATCTAAATAAATGGTAATGATCCTCCATAGTGCATGCATTTACCATCAATTACAAACCATACACTTTTGTGCCCGCAGAGAAAGGTTGCGGAACAGGGAATTTTTCTATTCCCTCCTAATTATTCCCAAGGCACAGGACTTAGAAATCTGCTGAGACATGCATATTTAAAATCGACATGTGCATGAAAGGACTTTGTCTATTTCAAAATCCTGCCCTGTCACTAATGGAGAAGACATCAGATCAGCGTGTAATAGATCCCTTCAGCAACGAAGAGGTTAAAAAGGAATCTATGCTAGCCCTCCCATAATGAATACTTTACTTTGATACCACAGTCGGGGACCATTTTTCATCAAATCCCAAATCCCCCTTGAGGCCGGCACAGAAACACGTTTCATTTATCCAGTTATAATTTTAACATAAAAGAGGATGATTGCGAGGTGTGAGTTTTATAGCAGAGGTTAGAATAAACGATGACAGGGGAGTCACAACAGTAAGCATGGCACACAAAAAAAACTTTTCATCTTTGTTTTAATTTACCAGGGAACCATTTGTAGAATGGGAAGTGCTACCCCATTAAAATATAGCCACCGGGAAAGGTTTCAGTCTTTGGTGGGAATGCATAGCTCAGTTTAATGAAAAACTTGTCCATCTGGCCAGTTGACACAGCCTTTGGCAATGCGTTACAAAGAACTATTGCCAGAGATCACTAAGCTCCCGCTTATATCCTCATCTTCAGCACTTGTCGACCCACCACTGGATGAAGACCCAATGATCTTCCAGGTACTGTGGTTGCAATCCTCTTTTCTCCATGTTGCTCCAACACATTCGCCCCTGCGGTCCGACCCGGAAGTCTTCAGACTTTACTGAAGACTTCCTGGTCGGAGCGCAGGGGCACGCTCCTACACGGCTTTTCTTCTGCGGCTGCCGCCTGCCTTTCGCCATCTAACACATCTGCTGCCCTGCTGACATGGTGATCATCTTCTCCCACCGCCAGCTTCATCTTCAGTCAGTTCTGCCACCGCCTCACCAGCTCACAAAATCCACTCACCGTGGGCTAATGGATTTTTCAAGCACTATATATATATATATATATATATATATATATATATATATATATATATATATATATATATATATTATAAGTTATGGTGGGTGAAAAGGTGACTAAAAACCCTCCACTATATAGCATAGAAAAATATTACTTGTGAGCATATTCACAGGTCTGCAACCCTGCTTTTCGCCATTATCACCTAGCATACAGTGCTTCCACTGCAGTAAGGGATTCTGGGAAATGACATGCAAATGAGCACACAGTGCCACCTTTTGTCTCAAGACCACATTACATGGAAAACCCTTAAGCCAATGCATGCTGATTTAAACACAGCTTTTAAAAATAGCCTGGGATGAGATGCAAAGCCAATAAACCCACTGTTTCGACCTTGTGGGTCTCATCAGTGTGAGGTTAGTTGTACTGGCTTTGCATTTTGAGACATAGTAGGCTATGTTCAAAATCTGTGTTTAAAGCAGCATGCATTGGCTTAAGGGTTTTCCATGTAATGTGGTCTTAAGGCAAAAGGTGGCACTGTGTGCTCATATGCATGTCGTCATTTCCCAGAATCCCTTGCTGCAGTGGAAGCACTGTATGCTAGGTGATAATGGGGAAAAGCAGGGTTGAAGACCTGTCTAAGGCCTCAGCCATGTTAACCGCTTGCTTGCGGAAGCGTGCTGAGGCGCGCTCCCGCTCAGCACTGAGCCCCTACAGCCGCAATTAGAGCGGCTTTAGTAGGGTCTCACCTGCGCTTCCGCGCGCTTGCGGAAGCGCAGGTCTTAGGGGAATTTAAAATTCCCCCGCTTGCCGGCGCGACAGGCCGGTCACGTGAGCGGTTCGCCCAATGAGGGCGAACCAGCTCCGTGACGTCACTGGCCCGCCCCCGGCCAGTGACGCGCCCGCCCCCTGACGGCCCGCTGACGGCGCGTGCGGAAGCACCGCAAGGACAGGGAAAGCACCCGCTTTCCCTGACCCTCAGCGCGCCTCAGCGAGCAAGCAGGGAGCATGGACTCAGCCTAAGACATGTGAATGTGCTCACAAGTAATATTTTTATATGCCATATGGTGGAGGGTTTTAAGTCACCTTTTCACCCACCATAACTTAAATTATATCTACATTATATCGAAATAATAATAATATATATATATATATATATCAACTGTAAATATTCCTGTATATTCATTTGCATGTTTTAGACAGGTCTGCAACCCTGTCTTTCACCATTATCACCCAGCACACAGCACTTACACTGCAGCAAGGGATTCTGGGAAATGACATGCAAATGAGCACACAGTGCCACCTTTATCTCAAGCTCACATTACATGAACAACCATTAACCAATGCATGCTGCTTTAAACAAAGCTTTTAAGCAAGGACTTGGGAGATGCAAAGTCAGTTAACCCACTCACAGACATGTTTCAACCTTGATGGGTATCATCAGTGTGAGGTTGGTTGCTGACATTTGCTCATCTGAGATTAAAGAGTAAGTAATCACCACATTTATTAAGGTTATGGTGGGTAATAAAAAGTGACAAAAACCCTCCACAGTATAGCATATAGCAACTGTAAATATTCCTGTATATTCATTTGCATGTCTTAGACAGGTCTGCAACCCTGTCTTTCACCATTATCACCCAGCACACAGCACTTCCACTGCAGCAAGGGATTCTGGGAAATGACATGCAAATGAGCACACAGTGCCACCTTTTATCTCAAGCTCACATTACATGAACAACCCACCTGTAGGCGGTCTACAATATTTTGTCACAGCCATTTCAACGCGACTCACCCCGCTGCCACTGTCCACTTCGCACTAAGGGTAAGTGCCTAAACTCCATACTCTAAGACCTTACCAAAAAACCCTACCACAAGCCCTTAAAAAATCGTTGCCTAACCGCTAAAACCCCTAAATTAATCCACTAACCTAACCGCGAAACCTCTTAAATTAACCTCCTACCCTAAACAGTAATAAAACTTACCCTAGAAGCAGCCAGCGGTGGGGATGCCAGCGGTGGATCAGCTACAGCCGAGGGTTCGTCTGTCTGGGACTGAAGGCTTCCCCCCCTCCAAGGTAAAATTCTTAGGGGGAGTGAGAAACATGAGGCCGAGATTGAATGAGCCTACCAGCGGGAGCTTGGCAATGGCTTCTATGGCCGGCAGCATATTTCCTGCTGGGCTGGCGCTGCTCTGGCTGGGGAAGCAGCCAAATGCTACGCTTTTCGGGGCGGATGGCCTCCTGGCCTGATCTCGGCCCCTGCCATCATTCTTGTCCCTGCACTTCACCTCCCCATCCAGCACTACCCAGTTCTTAGGACATGTGAGCTGCACAAAGAGTTTCTCAGCCCTGCATGTCCGGAAACCTCGGCTATGCTTAATATTGTGCACAAACACATTTTTACACTTTAGTACAGTTTATAGACTTCAGGAATAAATAATGTAGTTTTCATGGGATGCAAAGGGCTA
Organism: Ascaphus truei; assembly: GCF_040206685.1. Taxonomy (NCBI): domain Eukaryota; kingdom Metazoa; phylum Chordata; class Amphibia; order Anura; family Ascaphidae; genus Ascaphus; species Ascaphus truei. Next base: position 161,453,930 of record NC_134485.1, read on the forward strand.
CCGGGAATGTAAAAACAGGGTAGCTCAGGGGGCTGGTGGCCAGATGAGCCCCAGAGAAGGATGGCAGGGGCCGAGCTTAAACTTTATTATACTGGTACCTGGGCCCCTTTCTGTCACAAAGGTTGTTTAAGCTTCAGAGTAACTTAGAGGTAATTTTTTTATACAAGTCAAATATGGAATTGAGCATCAGAAATTAACTGAAGCAGTTATACTTAGAATCCATTTTGAGTAGTAAGCCGTCTTTCAACAGAATATGTAGTTATGGATGCTTTGATCTCCACTGATGAGTTATGCACAGTTCTTGGGCTTTATATCTTGAGAGATATAAATCAGGCAAACTGTTCTACAGGCAGAACTTACAGATCCGTGACAGGATCCTGATGCAGCTCAGCAGGACACATATGCTGGGCTAGATTACTCCAGTATAATGGTGCTGGTTTTCGGTTATCATTCTCATTTATGAAGTGGGGATGCTTGGCTTTTGACCACACTATGTTTAGGGCCAAACTGTCAGGTTTGTACTCTGTTCTGGGATTTCCTCCTCATTCTGCAGCTGGACAGCAAGGTCACGGTGACAGCAGAACTAAGACCCGAGCATCCAGGCCACAGCTATCCCCAAGAGAAAGAAGTCCCAAGAGAGAGATGCCGTCAAGTGACTCCCAACTTGTTTGGACAAGCTGTGTATGCTGTTTCTCCCCATGGGGTATGCAGTTCCATTAAATATGCTGACCATTGCACATAACAAGTTCTTAAAGTAATACAGATATACATTTTACTGACTATAACTCAGCGGGGCTTACAATTATATATACATACTTTATGGTGAAATCGTCTCATACAGTATATATTCCAAATTGTGGTTCCTCCCTATCTGGCTATTGGTACTATTCTTTTGCTGTTTGTCATCTGCATGAGGGACTGCCTGTATATCATCTGTCCGCGGTGTGGGGATTTGCCAGTTTCATTGTTTTATATGTAATGTAAGTTTTTACCCATCTATTTTATTAGATAAAGTGTTTTTTACCTTTATTGATTCAGGCTTTCTTCTGGCGCTTCCTTTTTAGTTTTTTGTTTTATGTGTTTGTAGTTTTACCTCGTTGGATCACAGGAGAAGGGTGGGGCAGCGGGATAGATCGAAATTCACCAGGGAGACCGACATCAGCGCAGTCTCAGACCCATATAATAATAATAATAATACCGGTAATAGCATGTTCTTGTATAGCGCTGCTAGTTTTACGTAGCGCTTTACAGAGACATTTTTCAGGCACAGGTCCCTGCCCCTTGGAGCTTACAATCTATGTTTATGGTGCCTGAGACACAGGGAGATAAAGTGACTTGCCCAAGGTCACAAGGAGCCGACACCGGGAATTGAACCAGGCTCCCCTGCTTCAAACTCAGTACCAGTCAGTGTATTTACTCCTGAGCCACTTCTTCTCCCAGTGTCTCACTGATAGGAATCAAAACATTTCTAATAAAAAGATAAATTTGGGGACAGTCACCCCAACTCTCACTGAGTCTAACACACACACACCCCAAAATTTATATGGGGGAGGTTGAAATCAGAAAAGTTGTTGGAGGAACATGGAGGAGAGGCTTGCAACCGCAGTACCTGGAAGATCATTGGGGAGACTGTCATCCAGGTCTGAAGATGAGATATATATATATTAGACACACACATACACTATTTGTGCGAAGGATGCGTTTCTGATAAACTAAATGCTAATGGAATTCATGAAAATCAAACCGAAGGTTATTTGAGAAAATGGGGAATTGCATTAACCAGACCTCCAAAAGTCCAATTTTTGCACTCCTGCAATTATTTGAACATTATTACTGAGTACTCCCATCACTTCCCCGGTACTGTATAGTATTGTATGTCTTTATTTGTATTGTATGTCTTTATTTATATAGTGCCAAACGTGTACTCAGCGCTTCACAAAGAATACAGTACAGGGAATTATAATAATACAATAAGTGCAGCAAAAATCAGACAATGGGAAAGGAAATCCCTGCCCTGAAGAGCTTACAATCTAAGAAGTTTGAGGGGAAACTTACAGAGACAGCAGGTGAGGGAATAAGTGCTGTACACATCGAGATGATTAAGAGCACAGCAGTTTAACACTCACCAATGATGAGATGTGGTGTTTGGACGTGCGCACTACTGGGCAAGACAAGGGCAGATGGGAAAAACGGGCGCCAAACAGCAGAATAGCGAGAGGCACCACCACACCACCAATTCTTGCGCATCGTACTTCGCACACGTGTGAACCAACCCTCATTGCTTCTTTAAATTTTACTATTAAAAACAAAACCACATAGGTGCGAATTTGTGTTGACTGAAGTTGCACAAATTGAGGGATAGATAGATATACAGTTAGGTCCGGAAATAATTGGACACTAACAATTTTCATAATTTTGGCTCTGTATGCCACCACAATGGATTTGAAATGAAACAACCGAGATGCAATAGAAGTGCAGACTTTCAGCTTTAATTCAAAGGATTGAACAAAAATATCGTATGAAACGTTTAAGAATAGCAGCCATTTTCATACACAGTCCCCTTATTTCAGGGGCTCGAATGTAATTGGAAAAATTAACACAATCATAAATAAAATGTTCATTTGTAATACTTTGTCGAGAATCCTTTGCAGGCAATGACTGCTTGAAGTCTGGAATGCATGGACATCACCAAACGCTGGGTTTCCTCCGTTGTTATGCTTTGCCAGGCCTTTACTGCAGCTGTCTTCAGTTGTTGTTTGTTCGTTGGTCTTTCTGCCTTAAGTTTTGTCTTCAGCAAGTGAAATGCATGCTCAAATCGGGTTGAGATCAGGTGATTGACTCGGCCATGGCAGAATATTCCACTTCTTTGCCTTAAAAAACCCCTGGGTTGCTTTCGCAGTATGTTTTGGGTTATTGTCCATCTGTAAAGTTAAGCGCCATCCAATCAACTTCACTGAATTTGGCTGAATCTGAACAGACAATATATCCCTATACACTTCAGAATTCATCCGGCTGCTTCTGTCCTCTGTCACATCATCAATAAACACTAGTGACCCAGTGCCATTGTAAGCCATGCATGCCCATGCCATCACACTGCCTCCACCGTGTTTTACAGAGGATGTGGTATTATTTGGATCATGAGCCATTCCAAGCCTTCTCCATACTTTTTTCTTCTCATCATTCTGGTACAGGTTGATCTTAGTTTCATCTGTCCAAAGAATGCTGTTCCAGAACTGGGCTGGCTTTTTTAGATATTGTTTGGAAAGTCTAATCTGGCCTTTCTATTCTTGAGGCTTATGAATGGTTTGCACCTTGTGGTGAACCCTCTGTATTTGCTCTCGTGAAGTCTTCTCTTTATGGTAGACTTGGATAATGATATGCCTACCTCCTGGAGAGTGTTCTTCACTTGGCTGGATGTTGTGATGGGGTTTTTAACCTATGTCTCTTTGGAGGCTGTGGCACCTCCCCCCAGAGCTCACTCCTCCTTCACCCTTTTAACTTGGAAGGTCATTTCACTTGCTGCAGGAACAAGACCCATTATGGTTTTTTCCCCTCTCACAGAGGTAAAAGGAAGGGTTCACAGTGTCGTGTAGGACCTGCATTATTTTGGTTATACCTTGACGTTGGTATGCAGGCTTATGACGCCTTTGGCCAAAGGGTTAACTAAATAACCAATTATTATTATTGAAATATTTTACTTTATATGTTTTGTCAATTGGATGCAGCATTGGGCACCCCCTGTCTCTTGTCAAATCGGGTTGAGATCAGGTGATTGACTCGGCCATGGCAGAATATTCCACTTCTTTGCCTTAAAAAAACCCTGGGTTGCTTTCGCAGTATGTTTTGGGTTATTGTCCATCTGTAAAGTGAAGCGCCATCCAATCAACTTCACTGAATTTGGCTGAATCTGAGCAGACAATATATCCCTATACACTTCAGAATTCATCCGGCTGCTTCTGTCTTCTGTCACATCATCAATAAACACTAGTGACCCAGTGCCATTGTAAGCCATGCATGCCCATGCCATCACACTGCCTCCACCGTGTTTTACAGAGGATGTGGTATTCTTTGGATCATGAGCCATTCCAAGCCTTCTCCATACTTTTTTCTTCTCATCATTCTGGTACAGGTTGATCTTAGTTTCATCTGTCCAAAGAATGCTGTTCCAGAACTGGGCTGGCTGGCTTTTTTAGATATTGTTTGGAAAGTCTAATCTGGCCTTTCTATTCTTGAGGCTTATGAATGGTTTGCACCTTGTGGTGAACCCTCTGTATTTGCTCTCGTGAAGTCTTCTCTTTATGGTAGACTTGGATAATGATATGCCTACCTCCTGGAGAGTGTTCTTCATTTGGCTGGATGTTGTGATGGGGTTTTTCATTACCATGGAAAGGATCCTACAATCATCCACCACTGTTGTCTTCCGTGGATGTCCAGGCCTTTTTGTGTTGCAGAGCTCAGTGCAGTGCATTCTTTTTTGCTCAGAATGTACCAAACTGTTGATTTGGCCACTCCTAATGTTCCAGCTATCTCTCTGATGGATTTTCTTTTTTTTTGCAACCTAAGGATGCCCTGTTTCACTTGCATTGAGAGCTCCTTTGACCGCATGTTGTGGGTTCACAGCAACAGCTTCCAAATGCGAATGCCACACCAGGAAATCAACTCCAGACCTTTTACCTGTTTAATTGATGATGAAATAACGAAGGAATAGCCCACACCTGTCCATGAAACAGCTTTGGAGTCAATTGTCCTATTACTTTTGGTCCCTTGAAAAAGAGGGGGCTACATATTAAAGAGATGCAATTCCTAAACACTTCCTCCAATTTGGATGCGAATACACTCAAATTAAAGCCGATAGACTGCACTTTAAGCCCATATTCATTGGTACACAGCCGAAATAACAAAAGTTATATGTGTATACACACATATACACACACGGATATTTTAGTGGGGGACCTCAGGCAAACTGGGTTACAGCGTTCCGGCACGTTTTCATTAAATTTATATAGTGTCAATCAACCAACTAAATATATTGACAGTGGCTGGCATACTAACAATGGGAGCAAACATTCTTTTCTACCATATGTCTTTATTTAAAGCTGAATGATTTGTTGAAGTTTACATAAGTAGAGATTCTCCCCCCCCCCCTCCTCCCACTTCCCCCCCTACTAGGGCATTGATATATCACACAAATTAGATATATCACACACACATTTATTTGGCCCCTGCTCAAAATGCTGTGCAGCTGTCTCTTTGTGCTGCAGAAGATTTTTGTCCCCTTCAAATGAATGGGACTTAACTCATCTCCAGCTTTACACCATATTACAAAGGGTCATCTCTCTCATATTCTGTATGTATGGTAAAGTTACGTTACGAGTCTCATTCATCTGGTGTCACAAAAGTAGAAAGTTAAAGGGTTCTTCCGACGCAGCCCACTTGCAAGCATGAAATCACAAATTGTTACTCTGTACCGGAATTCTTTTGTGGTCAATAAAATAATAATATTTTTTTCCTATTCAGCATTGACAATGTACACACATAATTGTGTATACTACAATAAAAAACAAGCCCCAATGCACATCCAGAGGCACTCCAAATTAATATACATAGAAATAACATATTGTGGGTTTTGAGCACAATATCTGGGCTTGAGCTGGCTAAGATTGTGTATTACTAAAATATTTTTGTAGTTACAATGAGTCCCTGGGCTGAAGAGCTTACAATCTTTTTTGGTACCTAAGGCACAGGGATTTTTTTTTTTTACATCTCTTCTTGCCCTTTCCAAAGCTGCCATTTTAAATTCCAATGCTTCGTTCAGGAGATATAAGCGTTATAAATATTAAGTGGAAGTTAAAATGGAGTTCTCCCAGAGCTCAGTGCAGTCTATAGGAGGCCACGGTAACACCTCCAATACTAAAGATGACAAAAATCAGGATTTTTAACACTACATAACACTTTATTATATATTATAGGAGTTAAACTCTCCAGAAGGGGTAACTGAAGAACAGCTGCGTAGAAGCCAAAGAGTTGGTCAACCTCCCATGAGAATGACTTATGATCAATTTGGGGTCACCCCATTATGAGACTCAACAGTGGGCTCGCAGTAAAGTGAGATCTGTGATTGGAATGTTCAATGAAATGTATAATCTCATATAGAGTTAACAGTGAAAAGTTATATTCCATATATGCATTTTTATTGTGTAATTGTGTGACATTGGTTTACGTTCCCAAGCGGAGACGTTGGATTCCACCAGGGGGAGAATGTAGTGGTGTTCCCCTGCCCCCCCCTGTACCTCTGCTGCGGGGGGTGGTGGTGGGAGCTGTGCAGGGAGAGTTCCGGAGGTTCCGCGGTGGCCCGATAGTACAGGGCGCCACCATGTTGTGTCTCGCACATGCCCAGTACCAATGCGCGACGGGAGGCCCTGAGGAAGTTTGCACATGCGCAGTGAATAGCGCTCAAAGGCTGGCCAATAGAAGAGAGGCTCTGAGCTGGGACTACAATTCCCATGAGCCTCAGCAGGGACGCATGATGCCGTTGAGCGAATAGGAGGGGAGGACTGTGAGCAGGCAGGAAAGGGAAGCGTGGGGGAGAAGTGAAAGTGGTGGAGAGGCGGTCACAGCAAAAAGTCAGGTTCAGGAACAGTTGAGGTTAAAAACAGCTTTATTAGTACATGCTGTACATCCCCTTCTGAGATAATAAAGCTGTTTTTAACCTCAACTGTTCCTGAACCTGACTTTTTGCTGTGACCGCCTCTCCACCACTTTCACTTCGTCTACTACAAGGCTGGTGCACGCAGGCATATCACCGCGAGATTCGCCCGTCTGGAGGTCTGACGTCATCACTCCCTTCCCACCCACGTGGACACGCCGGAGCGCAGTGGTTGCAGTGTTCGCAGAGACGCACCAGCACCAGCACTCCTCCATCAGCAGGATACAGCGTGAGCGCGACTACTCAGCGGGATCCGACAAATATCCTGTGAAGCCGTTAAGACGGAGGGAGGATACCCGGACTGCACGCGCAAGGACAGATACGACGTCACCGACAGCACCCCAGCGGGTTACCCAGATTGCAACGTGGCATACTCACTGTTAACCACACGGAGATACCAGTGACACCAGGTGGGCAAGGGCAGCAGCTGTGGCGCAAAGAGGTCTGCGAGTGGAGTGTCCCTGGATGCTTCATCCTTCGCACCCGGCCAGAGTCTGCACAACGGGCCCCCCGCCCAGGGTGAGTTCTTATACTGCTTCTTATTTTATGATTGATGCTTATGGTGATCTGCTACACACACTTTCTAGTGGACTGTTGGTTTACTCCCATTTCTAGTTATATCAGACTTTAGCAGCATCAGGTCTATTGGGTTCATTCCCTTATCCTATTTCACAAGCGTGGGGGAGAGACCACGCTAGCAGTGCGCCCCGGGGAAGCAAGGGGAGAGGAGGTGTGTGTTGCAGGAGGTCAGTGACCCACCTCCATAGGCCAGAGATTTCCCTTAGGGCCAAGTGCAGACCCTGAGTCACCACCAGCTTGTGGTACTGCAGGGAACAGCCTACCCTTTACTGTACTAGCAGACAGGGACACAGTATTCTTTCTGCGCTGCTGTGCGGTCAGTAGTTTGGGAGCACGCTGCTGGAGACAAGCAACTACTCGTAGGAGACTACACTGGATTCGCGGATCCTTTGCGAAGTTCAGTTACCGACTGCGGACGCGGTCGGAAGGTATTATAAATAAGTGCACCAACACCGGTACCTGCAGGTGCTGATCCCGCCTTGGGGGAGGGTTCTTTGGGGACACTGGGTTGAGTGACCAAGGGACTGGTCCAGTAAATTGGACATGGTGTGGGGTACACGCGGAGGTGGGAGAAGGGGACATTGCTCCAGTTGAAGTGTGGCAAGGCCACAGGTGTCTGATTGCTACGTATCAGCTATTCATGCACTGTGTTATATGTGTGATATGTGTATGTTTAGGTTTTGCATTCATTTACTAGTAAAAGGTTACAACGTTGCTGCTTATTATCATTATTCTTGCTTAGGGGAATCTTACTTATTGGGGATCCTGGGTAAGTGGAGGCGCTGCCAAGTACATATTGTTACCCCAGGCTCCCAGTTATCGGAGGCCCAGATCTTGCTGAGCCAGCAGGTATATACAGCATTAGTAGTCTTTCTATATCAGCAGGAAAGAGGGCTACATTTGGAGGCGCTGCTGAGATCTCAGACCTGGGGTGGCCTAATCAGTATCTAAATTGTGCTATCCATTTGTGCCATGTTTGTGCCTTCCCAGACCGAGGTGTGCAAGTGGGCCCAACAATACAAGATACCTATAAATTGTGCCATTGCCGTTGGGCATGTCCCTACTGCTACATCCTTGGGCACCATAGGGGATCAAGCAAGAAAACTCCCGTCCTTGGTGACGGCCCAAGTTATGGACCATAAGTATGATGCTGACCAAACGTGGCGGAAAGTCCTATTAGCCACTGAACAGGAAATATGCCCAGAAGCCGTACCACCTATACTAACCCTACCTGACGACCCGGGGATTCATTGGTCACTGGTCCATGTGGGCATAGCCACGCCCCTGGCTATGTCCACGCCACAGAGAGAAACTCCTTGGCCATCATCTGCAGTAATGTATACTCCCTCTCCGTACTCCAAAGAGCAGCCTAACCCCCACGTGGCCCGCTGCCACTGGTCTAGGAGTGTTCTTTACCCCGTCCACTATCCGGCCCTCCCTGAGTAGAAGCAGTATGTCCAAGCTCGACTCAGGTAGCCCTTATGTGGGAAATATTATGCCTAATGACGTCAGTGTACCTGTGCTGGTAGAGGCCATATATCAATCTTCCCATTCGCATCAGTACAGGAGACTGAAGGTGTTCTCCATGGACAAACCGATGCCCGTAGGAGAGGTGGGGTTTGAGGTATGGATGGATCATGCGGAGCAAGTACTGCCCGAATGGGCCTGCACTGACGCAGTAAGAAGGCAGCGGGTTATTGAATGCCTGCGGCCGCCCGCATCCCATATAGTGCATTGCTACAGAGATGACCATCCGGATGTGGACACACATGGAGTACTATATGCCCTCACCAAAGCCTACGGAACACCGGTGGACTCGTTCTCCTTGATGGCCAAATTCCACGCACTTGCCCAGAAAGAGGGAGAAATAGTGTCTGACTTTCTTAGACGCCTACACCTGGATCTCTGGATGCTGGTAAGGAGGAATTCGATGGACTCCGAACCACGCAATTCCTGAGGGGACTCCTATCATTACACCCGGTAGCAGTAAGAGTCAGCGGCTGTCTAGTGCCGGGTCAGGCCTTGTCGTTTGACGAACTTATGGACCGAGTACAGGCTCATGAAACTGTGCTGTTAGGCTGGGAGATGAGCACCGTTAAGAAAGCCGGAATTACCTCCAAGGAAGTTAAGAAGGGAGAGGCTAGAGTGAAATACACAATGGAGGTGAGTCGAGAAAAGGGGGATCCTGAGGACTGTGAAGTTGACTGTGAGGACTCCACCTTAGAGTCCGCTAGGAGTAATGTTCAGTGTTTTCATTGTGGTAAGATGGGCCACATCTCTTCCTTCTGTCCCATAAAGAGGAAGATGGCATCCAGGACTGCGAAATCCATGCTGTGCACCACATTGACCGCTGAAACCGCCCCTGCGGTCGAAGGAGGTGCTATCTCAGAGACTAATGAAGTGCCGGCACCGCCACTGATGGGCAGCCCCGTCGGACCGCCGGCCATTGTAAATGTCGTTATTGAAGGCATCTATGCGTCTGCGTTACTGGACACTGGTTCGCAAGTAACCATTGTATATCGACCCTTCAATGATCAGCACCTTCACCGGTTACCCCTACTGTCTGCGGACACGATGAGATTAAGAAGATTGAACCCAGGTGATTTGAATAGGCGCTAAGATCCCCACAGATAACAAGTGCAAATGCAACAAATCAAATTTGAATATAATTAAGAGGATTGAGCCATGAAGATTATCCTATTGATGGAGTGGTACGGGTGCGTTTGGATATTCCACAGTTGAACACTGGCAAGCATCATCCCATGGAGGTGGAAGCGTTAGTGTGCCCTGAACCCCAAGAACACCCCAGTGCCCCTATAATCATGGGAACCAATACCGACATAGTACAGGCCGTGATCCGTATGTACTTACAGGAGGCGGGCGAACTACCCTTGTTGGCGCTAGCAGCGTGCCCAGCATTGCAAGATGAAAGCTGCAGGATAGCTGCCGAAGAAGAGCATGGGGTCCTGTACAATATCGATTACGGATTGACGGAGATTCCCCCAGGGGGAGGAAAGATGATGACGGTCACCTGTTGCTACCCAGAGAGGCGCAAGGCGGATTGACTATTCTCACTGGAGTGTACTGCAAATGATGATCAACAGCGCGGATACAAGCTACTGGCCTCAGTGCAAGAATGGCCGTTTAAAATACCGAACAGAGTACGGGTCTATGTTAAGAACCTTTCTCCCTATACCATGCCCATAGACTATGGGCAGCAGTTGGGCCGAATATATCCTGTCACTCCGGAAGAAAAGATGGAAGTTATATCACAGGCAGCTACCGTTTCTACTGCTGTTCCTCAACTGGCGTTTGACTTCGGAGATTCCCCCTTGACGGCGGAATGGAAAAAAAGATTGCAGACAAAGTTAGAAACCAGATGATAGGTATTCTCTACCAGTGATATGGATGTGGGGTGTAGCCGCAGCGCTCAACATACCATATGTCTCAACGATACGACTCCTTTCCGAGACCGATCCCGTCGCATCACCCCGAGGGATGTGGAAGATGTGAGAAAACTGCTACAAGAAATGGAGGATGCCGGTATTGTCCGGGGATCGCGTAGCCCTTACTCTTCGCCCATCGTGGTGGTGCAAAAGAAGAATGGGACGGTACGTCTATGTGTTGACTATAAAACCTTGAACAATCGTACTGTACCAGATCAGTATACCCTTCCGCAGATCGTAGACCTCTTGAATACTCTGTCCGGGAGTAAGTGGTTCAGTGTGTTGGATCTAAGGTGAGGGTACTATCAAGTGCCCATGAACTCTGAAGATCAAGAGAAGACTACTTTCGTTTGCCCATAAGGGTTTTATCAGTTCACGCGTATGCCTTAAGGAATATGTGGTGCACCAGCCACTTTTCAGCGTCTAATGGAAAAAACCATCGGAGATATGAATCCCAGGGAATGCTTAGTGTATCTGGATGATATTATAGTGTTCGGAAAGACGTTGGAGGAACATGATGAAAGGCTGTTGAAAGTGCTGGACCGACTCAGTACCGAAGGGCTTAAGCTGTCTATGGACAAATGTCGGTTCTGCCGCACCTCAGTGACTTATGTGGGTCACATTGTCTCAGCCGAAGGGAATGCTCCCGACCCCGGAAAGATAGAAGCAGTGGTGAATTGGCCGCGGCCCAATAACGTCATGGAATTACGCTCGTTCCCGGGGTTTTGTGGGTATTACCGAAGATTTGTGGAAGGCTACTCATGCAAAGCGAAGATCATTAACAACCTTCTCAAAATCTACCCCGAGGACACGGGTCATAAAGCCACTTCCGCTCAAGCACCCTTCGGGGACAAGTGGACTCCTGCATGCGAGCAGGCGTTTCAGGGTCTAAAGATTAATTTAACACAGGCTCCAGTGTTGGCGTACGCAGATCCGTATCGACCGTATGTCCTGCATGTGGATGCTAGTTTCAACGGGTTAGGAGCGGTGCTGCACCAGAAATACGATACCGAACTTCGACCAGTGGCGTATGCCAGTCGAAGCCTGATGCCTAGTTACATAGTTACATAGTTACATAGTAGATGAGGTTGAAAAAAGACTTCCGTCCATCAAGTTCAAACTATGCTAAATTTAGACAACAGATACTTTATCCTATATCTATGCTTATTCATCCAGAGGAAGGCAAACAAAAAACCCCATTAAGGGGAAAAAATAATTCCTTCATGACTCCAAGAATAGGCAATCGGATTAATCCCTGGATCAACATCCTTCCCATGTATACTTATTTGGTATATCCCTGTATACCTTTTCCATCTAAAAAGATGTACAACCTTTTTTTGAACAAATCTATTGAATCTGCCATCACAGTCTCCATGGGTAATGAATTCCACATTTTAACTGCCCTTACTGTAAAAAAACCCTTTCCTTTGTTGCTGGTGAAATTTCCTTTCCTCCAACCTTAAGGGATGGCCCCGAGTCCTTTGTACTGCCCGTGGGATGAATAGTTCTTTTGAAAGCTCCTTGTATTGTTCCTGAAAATATTTGTATATAGTTATCATATCGCCTCTTAGATGCCTCTTTTCTAATGTAAATAAATCTAATTTAGCTAGCCTCCCCTCATAAGTTAGAATGTCCATCCCCTTTATTAATTTGGTGGCTCTTCTCTGCAATCTCTCTAGTTCCATAATGTCTTTTCTTAGGATTGGTACCCAAAATTATACTCCATATTCAAGGTGTGGTCTTACTAATGCTTTGTAAAGGGGCATAATTATGTTTACTTCCCTTCCATCCATTGCCCGTTTGATGCAAGATAAGATCTTGTTTGCCTTTGCAGCTACTGCATGACATTGGGCACTATTGCCAAGCCTGCTGTCAACAAGCACTCCTAAATCCTTCTCCATCAATGATTCCCCCAATATATCGTCATATGTAGAAGCACATGCACACCGCTGGTAGGCATTGGGGAGGCTGTCCCTCCTCCCCTGGTGGTGCATGACGTCATCGCGCTGCGTCGCGCTGGCGCCCTGACGTCACGATGGGGGCGTTGACATCCAGGAGCAAGGCAGCAGTGATCATGGGGGGGTGAGTACCCATTTGTGTATATATTGTGGTATGTTTAACATGTTCTGTAGCCCTCTCCTTGATAAAGGCAATCTATTTGCCGAAACGTTGGACCTTTGGTGGCACAATAAACTGCACCTTTAGTAAGACCGTGTGCCTGCTTCCATTCCTTTGCTCCCCCAATATATCTCCATTTAATTTGTAAGTCGCCTTTTTATTCTTGTATCCCAAATGCATAACCTTACATTTATCTGTATTAAACCTCATCTGCCATTTACCTGCCCACGTTTTCAGTCTCTCCAAGTCCTTCTGAAGAGAAATGACATCCTGCTCTGATTCTATTACCTTACACAATTTAGTATCATCAGCAAAGATGGAGACTTTGCTCTCGATCCCAACCTCAAGGTCATTAATAAACAAGTTAAAAAGCAGGGGTCCCAGTACCGATCCTTGAGATACTCCACTCACGACTTTAGCCCAACCTGAAAAAGTTCCATTTATGACAACCCCCTGTTGTCTGTACTTTAACCAGTTTTCAATCCAGGTGCATATATTATTACTGAGTCCAACTTTCTTTATTTTGTACAATAACCTTTTGTGTGAAACCGTATCATAAGCCTTTGCAAAATCTAAGTAGACCACATCAACGGCATTACCCTGGTCTAGATTCCTACCTCCTCAAAGAAACAAATAAGGTTAGTTTGGCAAGATCTATCCATGCTGACTATTACTAATAATTTTATTTTCCATTAGGTATTCCTGAATATTATCCCGTATTAAACCTTCAAGTAGTTTCCCTACTATTGAAGTCAGGCTTACAGGTCTGTAATTTCCCGGTTGTGATCTAGCTCCCTTTTTAAATATAGGCACCACATCTGCTTTACGCCAATCTTGTGGTACTGAGCCTCTGGAAATGGAGTCCTTGAATATTAAATATAATGCTTTTGCTATTACTAAGCTTAACTCCTTGAGAACTCTTGGATGTATGCCATCAGGGCCAGGTGCCTTATTAACTTTAATTTTTTCAAGTCGCTTATGAACTTCTCCCTCAGTTAACCAATTGTTCATTAATATGGAGGTTGTGGCTTCCTCCTGCGACACTACTATTGAACTTGATTCTTCCCTGGTAAACACAGAGGCAAAGAATTTGTTTAATACCTCAGCTTTTTCCTTATCTCCAATAATCTGCCTACCCATCTCACACTGAAAGGGTCCTATATTTTCTTTTCTCATTTTTTTGTTATTAAGGTACTTAAACAATTTTTTAGGGTTGACCTTACTTTCTATTGCAATCCTTTTTTCATTATCCATTTTTGCTAATTTGATTGCCCTTTTGCAATTTTTGTTACATTCCTTATAATTCTGATACGATGTCTCTTTCCCTTCTGACTTAAAGAATCTAAACGCCTTCCTCTTCTTGTCCATTTCCTCCCCTACCTGTTTATTTAGCCACATTGGTTTTGACTTATTTCTTTTATACTTATTACCCAAGGGTAAACACTAATAAGTGTGCTTTTCTAACAATGTTTTAAAGACTGCCCATTTATCTTCTACATTTTTCCCTGCAAAAACATCATCCCATTGTATTACTACTAGATTAGACCACAGTTTATTAAAATCTGCCTTTCCAAAGTTGAAGGTCTTTGTTGAACCCAAGTAATCTGTTTATTGATAATTTATTTAAATGAGAACATGTTATGATCACTGTTACCCAAATGTTCCAGGACTTGAATATTTGTTATTACTTCTACATTGTTTGATATGACCAAATCCAGAACTGCCCCTCTCCTGGTTGGTTCCTCAATAATTTGGGTCATATAATTGTCTTTAAGCACCCCCAAAAACCTGTTCCCTTTTGTTGTAACGCTAATCTCATTGCCCCAGTCTATGTCTGGATAATTAAAATCCCCCATTATGCAAACATGATCCAGTTTTGATGCCTTCTCCATTTGCAAAAGTATTTTAGCTTCCTCAATCTCACAGATATTTGGTGATTTATAGCATATTCCCACAAACATTTTCTTTATACTTTTACCTCCACTGCTAATTTCTATCCACAAAGTCTCTACATTTTCATCATTCCCTTCATAAACATCATCTCTTATAATAGGTTTTAGATCCGGTTTAACATATAAACCTCCCCTTCTATTTGTTCGATCTTTCCGAAAAAGAGAATAACCCTCTAAATTAACTGTACAGTCATAAGTTTCATCCCACCATGTTTCAGTAATGCCTAAGATATCATACTGCTCCCTTGCAGCTATTAATTCAAGCTCCCCCATTTTATCTGTCAGGCTTCTTGCATTAGCAAGCATGCATTTCAGTTTTTTTTCAGCCTGTACTATTATCTTATCTGCTCCTTCCTTTCTGCGCCCGCTTTGTTTAGTCTTTAGAAGTTTTCTAGTATTATCTGTATTTACTATGGGTGTCTCACTGCTTGTCAAACTTGCACTTGCCCCCATTCTACCTCCATACCACCTTGTATCCTCATCTATTCCATTTAGTTCATTATCTGTTTCATTCCCCTCCCACCTCCATCCTAGTTTAAAATCTCCTCCAACCTTTTTAGCATTTTCCCCCCTAGCACAGAAGATCCCTCTTCATTGAGGTACAATCCGTCCCTGGAATATAGATGGCACCTCTCAGAAAAGGAGTCCAAGTGCTCTAAAAACCTAAACCCCTCCTTCCTGCACCACTTTCTTAGCCATGCATTAACCTCCCTGATCTCTGACTGTCTCCCTGCGGTAGCGCATGGCACTAGTAGTATTTCAGAAAATACTACCTTGGAGGTCCTTGTCTTAAGCGTTTGGCCTACATCCCTGTAATCCTTTTTTAGGACCCTCCATCTTTCTCTAACTTTGTTATTGGTGCCAACGTGTACCAAGACCGCCGGGTCAATCCCAGCCCCCCCCAACAATCTGTCTACCCGATCCGCAATGTGCCGAGCCCGAGCACCCGGGAGACAAAAAACTGTTCGGTTCATGCGGTCCTGGCAACAGATTGCCCTATCTACCTTCTTAATAATGGAGTCCCCTACCACCACAATCTTTCTTTGTATCTGAGCATCCTGAGTCCCCTCTGTGCTGGAGGAACTATTCCCCTGGCTGCTAGAGGAATTAGTCTCCCCCAGCCTTGCCATTTCTGCCCCAACATTCCCAATATCTTCACTCAACATGGCAAATCTATTGGGATGTGTCAGCTCAGAAACAACCTGCCTCTCCCTATTGCCCCTGCTTCCCCTTCTAGTGAACGAAACTATCCGGTACATAAGTTGTAGTTTAATGGCCTCAAATGGGCTATCGTGAATAAGCTGCATGACTACTTGTACAGCGTTCACGTTGAGGTTCGGACTGATAATAACCCTATGACATACATCAACACCTCTGCCAAGGTGGATGCTACCGGCCACCGTTGGCTAGCGGCACTTTCAAATTATCGATTCAACCTTAAATTCAAGCCAGGACCTATGAACATTTGTGCGGATGCCCTATCACGACGACCAGGGCTAAATCCTACTCTGGACGAGGAGGTTTGGGAAGAAATTCCGGAACCCGGCATACAGGCTTTGTGCTCTGTAGCAGCGGTCATAGGTGACCAAGTAGCCTTTTCTGAATTGAGGATAGCGGATTCATTAGGGTGTCAACCAAAGGCTATTCCAAGGGCATACTGCCATCCAGAAGGAATGAATATAACTCCGGACAAGATTATTACTTGGAAAGATTTATTACAATATCAAATTCATGATCCAGTGGTAGGAATAGAACGGCAAGCTCTGCAACAAGATAACCCTTCGGTACTCAGACGAGCCCCTAAAGAAATGGTAGCCCTGCCCATGAAGGAAATGGACAAATTTGAGCTAGATAACTGTCTATTGTATAGGGTAGTACCGTATCACAACCATCCGGATAGACGGCAGTTATTTCTACCTAAGATCCTGCAACCCACAGTCCTCCGAGCATTACACGATGACCACGGCCATCTCGGTATTGACAAAACATTCGGGCTACTTCGTGATCGATTCTTTTGACCTAAAATGAGAGAGTCTGTGGAGATACACTGTAGGCGGTGTACCCGCTGTATACAACGAAAAACACTACCCACCCGGGCGGCGCCCATGGCTCATTTGAAAAGCTCAGGACCTATGGATCTGGTGTGTATGGACTTCCTGTGCATTGAACCTGACACCCGAGGTATCGGACACATATTGGTGATCACAGACCACTACACTAGATATGCCCAAGCCTTTCCTACTAAAGACCAACGGGCTGCAACTGTAGCCAAAGTATTATGGGAGAAGTATTTCCTTCATTATGGACTACCAAATCGATTGCATTCGGATCAAAGCCGGGACTTTGAAAGTAATCTTATACGAGAATTGCTGAAGTTGCTGAATATCACCAAGTCTCGGATGACCCCTTATCACCCTGAAGGGGATGCTATGCCGGAACGGTTCAATAGAACACCGCTTGACATGCTGGGTACTCTGAAAGGCCAACAAAAGACTGAATGGAGTAAACATGTAGAGACTTTGGTGCATGCTTATAATTGTACTAGACATGAGTCTACTGGATATACACCGTATTTTCTGATGTTTGGACGAGAAGCACGGCTACCCGTAGATGTACGCCTGCGAATATCTACTCATGGAGTACCCAACAGGACGCATTTCCAGTATGTGCAAAGATTACAAGATAGTTTGCAACAAGCATATAAATTTGCAGAGAAAGCTTCGGCTCAACTAAATGCGAATAATAAGAGACGTTATGATCATAAAGTATGGCATAAAAAAATTCGTCCAGGGGATGCTGTTCTGCTTCGAAATCTGGGCGTTGCTGGAAAGCATAAACTGGCCGACCGTTGGAGGGATGGTGTATATGAAGTGGAGTCGCAGATGCCTGGCCTTCCGGTATACCGTATCAAAGACTCAGAAGGCCGGGTAAAGGTATGGCATAGAAATCATCTCCTTCCTATACCTCACGTAGGAGATACAGAGTTGGAAGTACCCACTGTTTCGCTAGATGGGGAGCCAGATGTTACAGAGGATGGTCCAGAGACTGTAGTTAATACCACCTCTGAGGACTCTATGGAGGGAACCTCTCAAAGGGGCCTTCCGACCGCTGGGGCATCTCCCGAAGGAGTTACAGGTAAAGGGCCCGTTGGTCCAACACCAGATAAGCTGACTCCAATGAGCCAGCCTTTAGACCCACAGAGCCCATGCTTTGTGCCTCAAAGAGACTGTGTTGAAACGTTGAGCCCCTCAAGGGAAGAGATTGAGTTGCAAAATGAGATTAGTTACTCTCCAGAAGGGGTAACTGAAGAACAGCTAGCTGCGTAGAAGCCAAAGAGTTGGTCAACCTCCCATGCGAATGACTTATGATCAATTCGGGGCACCCCATTATGAGGCTCAGCAGTGAGCTCGCAGTAAAGTGAGATCTGTGATTGAAATGTTCAATGAAATGTATAATCTCATATAGAGTATACAGTGATAAGTTATATTCCATATATGCATTTTTATTGTGTAATTGTGTGACATTGGTTTACGTTCCCAAGCGGGGACGTTGGATTCCACCAGGGGGAGGATGTAGTGGTGTTCCCCTGGCCCCCCCTGTACCTCTGCTACGGGGGGTGGTGGTGGGGGCTGTGCAGGGAGAGTTCCGGAGGTTCCGTGGTGGCCCGATAGTACAGGGCGCCGCTATGTTGTGTCTCGCACATGCGCAGTACCAATGCGCGACGGGAGGCCCTGAGGAAGTTTGCGCATGCACAGTGAATAGCGCGTGAAGGCTGGCCAATAGAAGAAAGGCTCTGAGCTGGGACTACAATTCCCATGAGCCTCAGCAGGGACGCATGATGCCGGAGAGTGAATAGGAGAAGACTGTGAGCAGGCAGGAAAGGGAAGCGTGGGGGAGAGACCACGCTAGCAGTGCGCCCCGGGGAAGCAAGGGGAGAGGAGGTGTGTGTTGCAGGGGGTCAGTGACCCACCTGCATAGGCCAGAGATTTCCCTTAGGCCCTATTGCAGACCCTGAGTCACCACTAGCTTGTGGTACTGCAGGGAACAGCCATAAATAGGGACAGCATACCCTTTATTGTACTAGCAGACAGGGACACAGTATTCTTTCTGCGCTGCTGTGCTGTCAGTGGTTTGGGAGCACGCTGCTGGAGACAAGCAACTACTCGTAGGAGACTACGCTGGATCGGCGGATCCTTTGCGAAGTTCAACATGTTGATTATTTCTTCCTGCAGTTTCTTCCGTTCCTCCTCGCAAAGGACTTCGGACGCGGTCAGATGGTATTATAAATAAGTGCACCAACACCGGTACCTGCAGGCGCTGATCCCGCCTTTGGGGAGGGTTCTTTGGGGACACAGGGTTGAGTCACCAAGGGACTGGTCCAGTAAATTGGACACGGTGTGGGGTGCATGCGGTGGTGGGAGAAGGGGGACATTGCTCCAGTTGAAGTGTGGCAAGGCCACAGGTGTCTGATTGCTACGTACCAGCTATTCACGCACTGTGTTATATGTGTGATATGTGTATGTTTAGGTTTTGCATTCATTTACTAGTAAAAGGTTACAACGTTGTTGCTTATTATCATTATTCTTGCCTAGGGGAATCTTACATATTGGGGATCCTGGGTAAGTGGAGGTGCTGCCAAGTACATATTGTTACCCCAGGCTCCCAGTTAGCGAAGGCCCAGATCTCGCTGAGCCAGCAGGTATATACAGCATTAGTAGTCTTTCTAGGGTGACCAGATTTTCAAAATGAAAAACCGGGACACATAAAAAAATTATTTATAAAACAAATTACCTCACGTGACGCACCCGTTGCCATGACAACGAGACACTGACGTCAGACGGTGACATGTTGCCATGACAATGTGGCATCACGCGATGCCTCTGCGCCATAATACGTCCCGTTGTCATATCAACTTGATGCCGTGTGATGTCAGGAAGCGTCTCGTTGTTATGGCAATGTGCATTACGTGACGTCGCGCAGCCATGTTAACGGAATTTGGAAGGGAGGATACAGCCACACACAGACACACAGACAGTGACACACACACAGACAGTGACACAGTGACACACAGACACATAGACAGTGACACACAAACACAGTGACGCAGACAGTGACACACACACACACACAGTGACACACACACAGTGACAGTGACACACACACAGTGACAGTGGCACACACAGTGACAGTGACATACACACACACACAGACAGTGAAACACACACACACACACACACACACACACACACACACACACACACACACACACACACACACACACACACACACACAGACACACACACAGACAGTGACACACACACACACAGACAGTGACACACACACACACACATCATACAGTAACACACACACACACAGTGACACACATAGTCACATACAGTGACACACACACAGTGACAGTGACACACACAGTGACAGTGACATACACACACACACAGACAGTGACATACACACACACACAGACAGTGACACACACACACACAGACAGTGAAACACACACACACAGACAGTGACACACACACACATACAGTAACACACACACACACACAGTGACACACACACACACAGTGACACACACAGTGACACACACACACAATAAGCCCACCCCTGCAAACACACACAAAAATAAGGCTTCTCCACCCCTTGGGATGGGTAAGGTGCCTTGGAGGGGGGTATAAGGGGGCATGTGGGTTACCTGGGGTCCGGGGATGGGCTGCTGGTAGCATAGGTAGCCAGTGCATCTGAGAGACTGGCAGGTCCGTGGAGCCTAAAGGGAGGGACAGAGGGGCAGAGCCTAAGGAAGGGGAGGGCCCAGCATTACTGGAGGAGAGAAGGGAGGGGGGCAGTGCTGAGGGAAGGGGAGGCCCGGCTTGCAGCACCTCGTCAAAACCGGGACAGCACATGAAAAACCGGGACTGCCCCGGCTAAACAGGGACAACTGGTCATCCTAAGTCTTTCTATATTAGCAGGAAAGAGGGCTACACTTATATAGGCATCTGGGGGGGATTGCTGCTTTAGGCATGTATATTCAACTAATATTATATATGTGAGGTGTATATCCATTTGGATATGATTTCATGTGATAGTACGTATAATTTCATGATAAACCTCGGATTAAAATGCCATATTTTCAACATCTGTGAAACTAGAGAGCCATAATATTCCTTTAAAAAATGTAATTGTTTTTATAGAATCAGTAGTTTCTCTTAAAAATTATAGAAAACTCGTTTGTGCCTCAAAAATGTTACATTTACTTATTTCTTTATGCACCTTTCCATTATCTTCTGTGGGGAAGTTGTTGAACTGCAAATATAGTGCTTTTATTCCCCATGATCTCAGTTTTGATAGATAGTTGTATAGTTCTAGTATAGAATGCATAAAGGTCCCCCATTCTAGATGCCATGCAGCCTGTCTCCCCCTCGCATGGGCACACCAGCTTCATTCAAATGAATGGTACGAAGACCGTCTCCAGCACGGAAAAAACAGCTTCCCAGCATATTGAATAAAGGAGAGAGAAATACATTTGTATCTTCAATCACCATCTGATTTAGAAAACCACCGTAGCTGTCTTGCGCGCAGTAACACTGAACAGAAAGGGTGTCAGCTCCAATTTCCTTTGGCTCTATCTGCGATGTGTGTAGCATGAGGCATCGCGCTTTCTACTCCCTGCAAACGGGTTTGGTGCTAAAAAGAATACCTTCCCCCTATCATCCACCCACCCACTGCTTTTCCTTCTGTATTCAGACACGCTACAAATCACTGATATCTTTCAGGCCAACAAAAGGTGTGGGGGCGGTACTCCCATCAAAGTCTTTATCCAAAGGTTGGAAATATGGAGGCTTGGTCTTCACATGCAATTCTGAAGCCAGTGTCTCGGTATTATTATAGAGCAGCATCATGTAGACCTAGAGAGGGGGGGGGGGGGCAGTCCTCAAGGGCTACCAACAGGTCAGGTTTTCAGAATATCCCTGCTTCAGCACAGGTGGCTCAGTCTTTCTGAGCCACCTGTGCTGAAGCAGGGATATCATGAAAAACCTGACCTGTTGGTGACCCCTGAGGACTGGAGTTGGCCACCCCTGACCAAGAGGGTAGAAATAGCATAAAGGGAGAGGTGAAGCTCGTTCAGCACAGAGGGCTTTTTATCAAAAGGGAGCGAGGAGCGGAAGTCATGTAAAAAGTGGCAAGTAGTTGCACTTTTTCCCAGTTGCTCATTGTATTTGCGGTTCGCTTTCTCTACGCAGTGTCCTGGAGGATTTTTAATGATAAACACATGGTCTACGGCAGGTATTGATAATGCAAGTTTGGAGATACTCATTTGAACCATGGTTATCTCTTCTCTAATAGCATGTATAAAGAGGCAAATTGTTTTTTTTTTTTTTTTTAAACACAGGATTGAAGCTGTGGGGTCTGCGGAGCTGAACCCCATTAATTTCAGCTTTGGGGATTCCCTACTTCCATAGATACAGACCCCCGTAGGTGGTGCTGGTAGCAGTTCCAGCTGGGTAGCAGGGATCACATTATGGCAGAGATTCAAAGATCCCGCGCCCTGCGGTCCAATAGGAAGCCGTGATGTCATTCGGTAATGTAAACAGAATCTGGTGGTCCCATCTTTTGGGGTACAAGGACTACTGGGGCAGACCAAAACTTTTTAATTACCGACAGCTCCAGCATGTCTTCTATGGCTCCGGAGTTGGCCTGCTGCACGCTCGCCTGGTGGCACTTGCACAGCTTAAAACCACAATCTGCGATCTGTAGGGAGCGATGGGAGGCGTGGATAACTGTTTTCATCCTGTGCAGGAGAGGCGATGTCAGACCTGGGGCTGGACCTATTAAAAAGTCTGTTGATTTCAGCCCAAAAGTCCGTATAAAATAACACAGAAATACACAGTACGGTTTAATTACTAGCTCATTCGTTCATAGCCGTCTGACAATATAGCAAACACTTGCTGTTGAATGTCTAAAAACTAATTTGGGAAGACTGCTGTACCAGTTCAGAATGCATTATTGTATGCGATCCGGGGGAAAGAGGAGTCAAAAAGCAATTAGTCTGAAGCCTCTCCTCAAGCCCTGCTTTGGCTCCCAGCAAACCACGTGATGCGTTGCCGCACGGGAAGGAAGACACATTTCTTGTGTCCCCTGTTGGCTGACACGCCACCGCACTTTGTGAGTCAACACGCGAGAACACACTGGGGCCTGCCTGATTGAGGTTAGTGTCTGGTGTATCGTGCACGCCGCCGGGGACTTAGCCTATCTCCCTATTTATGTCCTGCTACACTTCCATGGAAACTCTGGAGGCTGGCTGTCTGTCTGAGGAGGGTTTGGCTCCCTGTATATACTGCATGTGTAGCAAAGGCAGTTCTCCCTGGCCTCCCTGTAAATATGGGCTCAAAGGGTTGTAGCATACTGTACAGCTGATCCTTAGAGACTCGGTGAGCTGCTCAGTGACATCATCCTCTTGTACTCACCCATCCCCTTTTGGCTGCAGCTAATAAGTCAAGCAAGAGGTCAGTGCATGATAGGCTTTGATCATGTTAATATGACACACCTTCTGTCGCTTCCTACCATCCTCCTGGGTCACTACGCAATTTACTTTGATCAGGCGCAGTAGCACCGTAAAAAGCCCCTCCCAAGCGGCCTGAAGTTTATTCTGCCACAGGGAAATGAGTGCAACCACTTTCTGACCTATGTTATATACAGGTTTGCCACCACTCCGGGTTTGACCCAGAAACTACCTGTAGTGGCGGAGTACGGCGGCATCTCTGGCATCCTCCGACATTCTCCTGCATCCCCCCTCCCTCCCGCAACTCCAGTGAACAAGGCTGTGTGGCGTCATTTGACACCGCGTTGCCATCACAACGGGACACCGTGTCACAGAGGCATGCGACAACCGTTGCCATGCCAACGGGATGCTACGTGGCGTTACGGTGCCATGACAACTTGACGCCGCGAAACATCATGTCATGTAGCATCCCGTTGTCATGGCAACGCGGTATCATTTTACACCACGCAGCCATGTTTATAGGAGTTGTAGGGGGGATATGCAGGAGGATGCTGGGACACGCCGCCACTGCAGGTGAGAGAAAAACATTTTACATTTTTTCTCTGGGTTGGCCTTCAGTAGAAGGTGGCAACCTTGGATATATACTCTCTCCCTGGCAGTTCGGTCATACAAGCGGTTGTCTGTCTTGGGTATCCCCCAGGTTCACCTTGGCTAACCCCACTAGTTTCTGCATCTTATCGCGAAACTTCAGTACAAACTCCACTACAAATGTTTCATTCAGGGTGTTTAATTTTCCCTTTCACTCTTCCCAGATCAAGTTAAGGGGCCCCGGACCCTGTGTCCGTATAGCTCAAAAAGAGAGAAGCAGGAATCTCTCCCAGTCTCTCCCCTGAGACTCCACAAATATTTTCAGCATCTGTTTAAGGGTCCCATTAAATCTCTCACACAGATCATTGGTTTGAGGGTGGTAGGGGCTGGATTTGAGCTGCTCTACCTGTATTTTCTCGCAGAAACTCTGCATTAGATTGGACATAAACTGCATGCTCTGGTCAGTGAGCATCTCCTTAGGGAACCCTACGCTTGAAAAAATGCCTAGTAAGGCATCTGCAACCTTGTCCGCCCTTATGGAGGTGAGGGCTACGGCTTCGGGGTATCTCATGGCATAATCCACC
Source organism: Ascaphus truei (assembly GCF_040206685.1). Classification (NCBI taxonomy): domain Eukaryota; kingdom Metazoa; phylum Chordata; class Amphibia; order Anura; family Ascaphidae; genus Ascaphus; species Ascaphus truei. Next base: position 161,478,421 of record NC_134485.1, read on the forward strand.
ACAGTAAGGATATACTTATTTACGGAGCTACTGGGAATAGCTAGGGGACCCACAATGTCTACTGCTATACGCTCAAAGGGTTCCCCTATGATTGGAAGGGGCACAACCGTTATACCCAATCTTCCCCACCCTTTGACACATATGGCAGGTGTGACGGTAAACAGCCATATCTGTACCCAGGTTAGGCCAGTAAAAGTTATGGGCTAATTGTGCTTTGGTCTTGGTCACCCCAGTGTCCTGCCAATTGGATTTCATGAGCTATCCATAGTAACTGTTCCTGAAATTCTCCAGGCACTAGCAGCTGCTTGTCAGCAGTTCAGGATTCCTGTTTGCTGTTAGGAGCAGTCTCCCTGTACATCATCCCTTTATCCCAGTACACCCGCCCCTTGTCCGACTCAGAGAGGGATTTTAATGCAAGACCTCTCATGGCTTCCAAAGTAGGGTCTGTCTCCTGGGCATTCTGAAAGGCCTGACTTTGCCTCACTTCCTCAGCAGTATGGGTTTGTCCTGGCACATCACTACTCCCCAGGTCCCCCAGGACAGTCTAATCTGTGATGATGGGATCTAATAGGAGGTCCCCAGTGTCCCAAACTTCGGCACAACCCTCATCACTCACCTCCCCCGGAGCCCCGGTGTATGTCAGTACCTGGACTTGTGCCGCAGGCTCCTGTGTTGGTATAGCCTGTGGTAGGGTCACTGTGGTCTCATACAGGGAAATATTTTTTCCCTGATCATTTCCTAGTAACACATTAGCAGGAATATCATCAATCATCCCCACTTCCTGCATACCCTTACCTGCACCCCAATCCAGGTAAACTTTTGCCACAGGCAAATCATCCTGGCCTCCTCCCGCCATCCCCAACTGCAGAGTCCACCCAGGAATGATTTCCTTAGGTCCCACCACCCCTGGCTGCACCAGGGTAACCGTAGCACTCAAGTCCTTCAGTCCTTGGGTCAGACTCTGACCCACAGTGACTGGCTACAAGTGGGCATCTCTGTTCTCCTCCATCCCAGACACCACATAGGCACAGGGCAGTCTTAACAGCATTATAGGCCTCCGGGCAAAGCAGTGCACTGGGCCCTGCCAACTCTCCACTACAAGTCGTAATTTTTCTCCTTCTACCAAGTTAGCGGGAGATTTGAATATTGAGGCGGGTGATCGGAAAATTAGTGTTAAATTCTGGTCTGTGCATAGATTAGCATGGGGCCCCTATGCTCGTGGGGCCCCCGGGCAACTGCCCAGCATGCCCATGCGTTAAAACGGCACTGCCTGGGCACGCTCATGAGGGGCGATACCCTCCAGAGACAGTGACAGGCTTCTTCCTGTCTGGGCAGTTGGTGCTGATATGCCGCTGCTATTGACAGGTAAAATACTGGTGGGTATCCCCCTGCACAGGTGGGCGAACCATCCAACCCCCCTCCCCGAGATGAATCCCTAGCAGGCTTAAAAGGAGGTTGTTGCGGGGTTTCTCTGGATATACCTCCTTCCCAACCATTGGATTCTTGTTAGCCACCTAGGAATCTGCAAGATGGACTACCTTGGTGGCTGACTTAGGACCTCTGTCCTTAACCCACTCTCTCACTTCAGGTGGGTACAGGGTTTAAAATTGCTCATGAACTATGAGGCACAATTACTCCTCAAAGCTTTCAATTTCCAGGCCCCCAACCTACTACTTGAAAAAAGATGTCAGATACCCCACCACCTCAGAAAAGCCGCCGGTACCACCTCGCTGAAGTGCTCAGAACTTTAGCCTGTAGATTTCAGGGGTAATGTTGAAATGGTGAAACAATGCAGCTTTGAGTGCCTCATAATCTTTGTCAAGTTGTGCAGGAAGATCAGCGAAGACATTAATGGCTCTTTCATTCAATTTAGGATACGATATGTTGACCACTGATCACGTGGCAATTGATGCAGTCTGAAGGTCAAAACCACGCAGGAAAGTGTTCAGGTTCCCATCTTTTCCCAGGCTTGGGAAATGCTCCATACGAGGTTTGGAAGGTCTGGAATCTCTGCTGCTTGGTGCTGGCGATTCCCTCTGGAGCTTGGCAAGTTCCAGCTGGTGCCTTAGATTCGCAGCGTATCTTTCTCTCTCATTCTTGCACTCGGCAGTTTCCTCTGTTTCTGCTTCGCGTTCTGCAGCATATCTCGTTGCTTTGCGTTCTGAAAGCTTGTCTCTCTCTCAGTCTCACGCTCTTGGAACTGGATGATGACCTGCAACCGCATTGCATCATCTACTGGTCCTAGGTACTTGAGAGTAGTTTGCAAGTATACAGCTAGGGCACTGGCAAGCCGAGAATTGTTGGAGTCCTCAGAATTTGATAGTCCTGGGTTCCTTGACCCACGGACAATTTCCAGGGCTAAGCCACACTCAATTCTACTGCAGTGGTCGTCACTTTTTAGTGTTTTGTTTGTCCCACAGGGATATTAACAAAAATTTAAAAAAATTGTTATCCCACTGTTTCCACCACTTGTCATGTACGGCACACCTGTGAGCACATGGCCTGCATATGGGACAGGGGTTAATATTAACTAATTGAAAGTATTGTGTGCAGAAGAAAGGCGAGTTGGCTAGAGTAGCTGTGTGTATTAACCCTGGTTGCATATCTAAGTCACGTGCGTGCTGTTCGTGACAGATGGTATATGGGGACAGATTGAGGAGAGATATTGTTAATTTGAGACCTTTGCGAAGGTGAAAAGTCTACCACCTAGAGCTGCCCCCCTGCCTGCTCTCCCCCCCTTACCTGTTCGCTGGCGTCTTCTGACATCATAACGTCATGTGGCGTAGGGTTGCCATGGCAACACACTATCATGTGACCCCCGCGGAGACCAGGTAAGGGAGTTACAAAGCCTCACGTGCGCTCACACGGCATTTAATTATAATGCTTTGGGGAAGAGTGCTGGACCTCTGTAAACGCCACCCCCCTCCCCCCGGAAAATCTTGCAGCCCCCAGTTTGCGCACCCCTGAGCTAGAGAGCGGTGTATTAACCCTTGTCCCATAAGCTGGTCATCTACTTACAGGTGTGCCGTACATGACAGTGTCCAAAATTGTACTCAATATTCAAGGTGTGGTCTTACTAATGCTGTATAAAGGGGCATAATTATGTTTACTTCCCTTCCATCCATTCCCTGTTTAATGCAAGATAAGATCTTGTTTGCCTTTGCAGTTACTGCATGACGTTGGGCACTATTGCTAAGTCTGCTGTCAACAAGCACTCCTAAATCCTTCATCAAGGATTCTCCTATGTAATCCACATTTAATTTGGAAGTCGCCTGTTTATTCTTGCTTCCCAAATGCATAACCTTACATTTATCTGTATTAAACCACATCTGCCATTTACCTGACCAAGTTTCCAGTCTCTCCAAGTCCTTCTGAAGAGAAATTACACCCTGCTCGGATTCTACTACCTTACACAATTTAGTATCATCAGCAAAGATGGAGACTTTGCTCTCAATACCAACCTAAAGGTCATTGATAAACAAATTAAAAAACAGGGGTCCCAGTACCGATCCCTGAGGTACTCCACTCACGACTTTAGCCCAACCTGAAAAAGTTCCATTTATGACAACTCTCTGTTGTCTGTCCTTCAACCAGTTTTCAATCCAATTTGCTTTATTTTGTACACTAATCTTGTGTGGAACTGTATCAAAAGCCTTCGCAAAATCTAAGTACACCGTGTCAACGGCAATACCCTGGTCTAAATTCCTACTTACCTCCTCAAAGAAACTAATAAGGGTGATCGAAGTCTTTTTGCTATCTGGGCCTCATGAAGTCCACAAATATCCAGCTTGTTCTACTAAGGCAAATCACGTAGTTAGAGCATCATTAAATCAACAACGGAGCTCCCAGATCTAAGTGGAATATATTATTTGGGTTATTGATGCATGGAATCTGCCTGCATTTCTCCCCCGTTTTCTCGCTCTTTGTCACTTTTTTCCTGTCCCGGTATACGTCCTTCCTATTATTCTTAGCCCCTCTTTAAAAGTAACGTTCTTCATGCAAGTTTATTTATTTTTTGACGATTTCTTCACAATACTGTACAGTAGGAGGTCTGTTTGCACCCCCCCCTATTTTTTTAAACTGCATTTTATTCCAAAACAATGAGCCCCAAACCTAAATTAATATGGCTGCTTAGTCCCTCCTCACTTAGTGTCATTAGTAGACCACAAAGAACATTATCTAAGAAAATGAAGATGACATTTCTTTCTGATAAGATTATTTGTAGCCGGCATGGCAAACAGGTCTGTACCGCCTGATGAAGTGGGGAAAGTGAGAATAAAAAGCAGCAATTGCTATGGGAACACTCTACAGCTGGCTTTAGGCCTTTTAAAATGAAAATAAAAAACTGCTAAGAAAAACAAACAAAATGAAGACTGGTAATCTGCTTTAACCCTTTGAGTGTTGGAGCGGTCGTGGTTGCTGAGAACACTGTCACCGTGCGGTCATGTGACCACTTCCAATAGCGGTCTTGCGACCGTGGTGGCCATTTGAGGAAACGGAAGAGGAGGAGACCCTCCTCCTTCGTTTCCTTACTGGTTAGATTGCGTCCTGCACTCCACGGGAACACAGGACGCGATCTTAGCTAAAGAGAAACACCTTCTTGGGCATGATGTAGTCCAGGGTTTCCCAAACTTTTTTTTCCGTGACCCGGTTATTTTTGAACTTCTCCTTTGTGACCCACTAAAAATTTTATCGCCTATACTGGCCTATAGGGCCTGCATAGACACACACACAGCCACTGATACACACACACACAGCCACTGATACACACACACACAGCCACTGACAGACACGCAGCCACTGACAGACACAGCCACTGACACACACACTGATACATACACACAGCCTCTGATACACACACACGCAGCCACTGACACACACACTGATACATACACACAGCCTCTGATACACACACACGCAGCCACTGACACACACACGCAGCTACTGACACACACACACGCAGCCACTGACACACACACGCAGCCACTGACACACACGCAGCCACACAGATACACACGCAGTCACACAGATACACACACACACTGATACACACACACACTGATACAGATACACACACACACTCGCTCTCCCCTATACCCACACACACTCGCTCTCCCCTATACCCACACAGACACAAACAGTGAATTAAAGGCAACGACGGATGTGAGTGACTGGAGAGGGGGCCAGGGGCACTTGGGTGGGAGGGAGGGAGGGGACCAGGGGCATTTGGGTGGGTGGGAGGGGACCAGGGGCACTTGGGTGGTTGGGAGGGAGGGGACCAGGGGCACTTGGGTGGTTTGGAGGGAGGGAGGGGACCAGGGGCACTTGGGTGGTTGGGAGGGAGGGGACCAGGGGCACTTGGGTGGTTGGGAGGGAGGGAGGGGACCAGGGGCACGTGGGTTGGGGACCAGGGGCACTTTTGGGAGGGAGGGGACCAGGGGCACTTGGGTGGGTGGGTGGGGACATGGGGCACTTGGGTGGGTGGGTGGGTGGGGACATGGGGCACTTGGGTGGGTGGGAGGGGACATGGGGCACTTTGGGAAGGGACATGGGGCACTTGGGTGGGTGGGTGGGTGGGAGGGGACATGGGGCACTTGGGTGGGATGGGGCACTTGGGTGGGTGGGTGGGAGGGATGGGGCACTTGGGTGGGAGGGAGGGGACATGGGGCACATAGGTGGGTGGGTGGGAGGGGACATGGGGCACTTGGGTGGGTGGGTGGGGACCAGGGGCACTTGGGTGGGTGGGTGGGGACCAGGGGCACTTGGGTGGGTGGGTGGGGACCAGGGGCACTTGGGTGGGTGGGAGGGGGACATGGGGCACTTGGGTGGGTGGGTGGGGGACATGGGGCACTGACCAGGGGCACTTTTTAGGGACCAGGGGCACTTGGGTGGGTGGAAGGGGGACCAGGGGCACTTGGGTGGGTGGGTGGGAGGGGGACCAGGGGCACTTGGGTGGGTGGGAGGGGGACCAGGGGCACTTGGGTGGGTGGGGGACCAGGGGCACTTGGGTGGGTGGGTGGGAGGGGGACCAGGGGCACTTGGGTGGGGAACCAGGGGCACTTGGGTGGGTGGGTGGGGACCAGGGGCACTTGGGTGGGTGGGTGGGTGGGGGACCAGGGGCACTTGGGTGGGTGGGTGACCAGGGGCACTTGGGTGGGTGGGTGGGTGGGGGACCAGGGGCACTTGGGTGGGTGGGTGGGGGACCAGGGGCACTTGGGTGGGTGGGTGGGGGACCAGGGGCACTTGGGTGGGTGGGGGACCAGGGGCACTTGGGTGGGTGGGAGGGGGACCAGGGGCACTTGGGTGGGTGGGAGGGGGACCAGGGGCACTTGAGTGGGTGGGGGACCAGGGGCACTTGGGTGGGTGGCTGGGAGGGGGACCAGGGGCACTTGGGTGGGTGGGGGACCAGGGGCACTTGGGTGGGTGGGAGGGGGACCAGGGGCACTTGGGTGGGTGAAGGGGGACCAGGGGCACTTGGGTGGGAGGCAGTGACTGGGTGGGGTGACTTACCTTGCCGCCGGACGCTTTCCCCTGCTGCCCCCGATATCCCCTGCTGCCCGGGACGGGAGGTGGGCTTGGGGGGACGGTAGGTGGGCTCGGGAGGGGGTGCCACGGGAGGTGAGCTCGGGAAGCTGGCTGCGGGGGGATGCACGCCACAGTAGGAGCTTGAACTTCCCCCTCCGTCCCACGTAACGTGCGGGCCGCAGAGGAGCTGGTACTTCCTCCTCCGTCCCACGTTGGGAGCGGTCGGGAGGAAGGGAGCGGGGGGGAGGAAGGGAGCAGGGGGGCAGGAAGGGAGCAGGCCCTGCGCAAGCGCGCGGCACCGCAGGGGGAAATCGCCGCCATTTTTTTTAAATTGAGCACGGGAGACGGGAGCCAGCCTCGCTGTGACCCGGCAATTTTGGTGCCGTGGCCCGGTGCCGGGTCGCGACCCACCATTTGGGAAACGCTGATGTAGTCAATACATGACCACAGACTGACAGTTCATATGACTTAGTGACTATATCTTGGGTCACCCAAAGGGTTAAAGGGCATTAAAAAAACTAGGGGGGGGGGGGAGAATTGCACCTTTAACATATTTTCTCAAATCAGTCTTGCGTCAAAAATATCAGCGCTAAAAAGTAGTACAGAACTTCATAAAATGTGCAACACACAGTTAGGTCCGGAAATAATTGGACACTGACACAATTTTCATAATTTGGGCTCTGTACGCCACCACAATGGATTTGGAAATGAAACAACCGAGATGCAATAGAAGTGCAGACTTTCAGCTTTAATGCAAGGGGTTGAACAAAAATATCCTATGAAACGTTTAGGAATTGCAACCATTTTCATACACAGTCCCCTTATTTCAGGGGCTCAAATGTAATTGGACAAATGAACACAATCATAAATAAAATGTTCATTTGTAATACTTTGTCGAGAATCCTTTGCAGGCAATGACTGCTTGAAGTCTGGAACGCATGGACATCACCAAACACTGGGTTTCCTCCTTTGTGATGCTTTGCCAGGCCTTTACTGCAGCTGTCTTCAGTTGTTGTTTGTTCGTGGGTCTTTCTGCCTTAAGTTTTGTCTTCAGCAAGTGAAATGCATGCTCGATCGGGTTGAGATCAGGTGATTGACTCGGCCATTGCAGAATATTCCACTTCTTTGCCTTAAAAAACTCCTGGGTTGCTTTCGCAGTATGCTTTGGGTCATTGTCCATCTGTAAAGTGAAGCGCTGTCCAATCAACTTCGTTGAATCTGAGCAGACAATATATTCCTATACACTTCAGAATTCATCCGGCTGCTTCTGTCTTCTGTCACATCATCTATAAACACTAGTGACCCAGTGCTATTGTAAGCCATGCATGCCCATGCCATTACACTGCCTCCAAGGTGTTTTAGAGATGATGTGGTATGCGTCAGATCATGAGCTGTTCCAAGCCTTCTCCATACTTTTTTCTTCCCATCATTCTGCTACAGGTAGATCTTAGTTTCATCTGTCCAAAGAATACTGTTCCAGAACTGGGCTGGCTTTTTTAGATATTGTTTGGCAAAGTCTAATCTGGCCTTTCTATTCTTGAGGCTTATGAATGGTTTGCACCTTGTGGTGAACCCTCTGTATTTGCTCTTGTGAAGTCTTCTCTTTATGGTAGACTTGGATAATGATATGCCTACCTCCTGGAGAGTGTTTTACACTTGGCTGGATGTTGTGAAGGGGTTTCTTTTACCATGAAAAGGATCCTACGATCATCCACCACTGTTGTCTTCCGTGGACGTCCAGGCCTCTTTGTGTTGCAGAGCTCACCAGTGCTTTCTTTTTTGCTCAGAATGTACCAAACTGTTGATTTGGCCACTCCTAATGTTCCTGCTACAGTGGTGTGTAAAAGAAAGTACACCCTCTTTGAATTCTATGGTTTTACATATCAGGACATAATAACAATTATCTGTTCATTAGCAGGTCTAAAAATTAGGTAAATACAACCTCAGATGAACAACACATGACATATTACACCGTGTCATGATTTATTTAACAAAAATAAAGTCAAAATGGAGGAGCTATGTATGAAAAACTAAGTACACCCTTACTGCTTCCATAGGAATTAAGATGCTAAGTAGCAGACAGGTGCTGCTAATCAAATGCCCTTGATTAATTGATCATCAGCAAGTGTGACCACCTCTATAAAAGCCGAAGTTTTAGCAGTGTGCTGGTCTGGAGCATTCAGGTGTGTGTTAACACAATGCCAAGGAGGAAAGACATCAATGATCTTAGAGAAGCAATTGTTGCTGCCCATCAATCTGGGAAGGGTTATAAGGCCATTTCCAAACAATTTAAAGTCCATCATTCTACAGTGAGAAAGATTATTCAAAAGTGGAAAACATTCAAGACTGTTGCCAATCTTCCCAGGAGTGGACGTCCCAGCAAATTCACCCCAAGGTCAGACCGTGCAATGCTCAGAGAAATTGCAAAAATCTCAAGAGTTACATCTCAGACTCTACAGGCCTCAGTTAGCATGTTAAATGTTAAAGTTCATGACAGTACAATTAGAAAAAAGACTGAACAAGTATGGTTTGTTTGGAAGGGTTGCCAGGAGAAAGCCTCTCTCTAAAAAGAACATCGTAGCACGGCTCAGGTTTGCAAAGTTGCATCTCAACAAACCACAAGACTTCTGGAACAATGTCCTTTGGACAGACGAGACCAAAGTGGAGGTGTATGGCCATAATGCACACCCCCACGTTTGGTGAGAACCAAACACAGCATATCAGCACAAACACCTCATACCTACTGTCAAGCACGGTGGTGGCGGGGTGATGATTTGGGCTTGTTTTTGCATCCACAGGACCTGGGAACCTTGCAGTCATTGAGTCAATCATGAACTCCTCTGTATACCAAAGTATTCTAGAGTCAAATGTGAGGCCATCTGTCCGATAGCTAAAGCTTGGCCGAAATTGGGTCATGCAACAGGACAATGATCCCAAGCACAACATCAAATCTACAACAGAATGGCTGAAAAAGAAAAGAATCAGTGTTGCAACGGCCCAGTCAAAGTCCAGACCTCACCCTGATTGAAATGCTGTGCCCACAAACCTCAATGAACAGAAGTAACGTTGTAAAGAAGAGTGGGCCAAAATTCCTCCACAACTATATGAGAGACTGATAAAATCATACAGAAAACGATTACTTCAAGTTATTGCTGCTAAAGGTGGTTCTACAAGTTATTGATTCATAAGGTATACTTAGTTTTTCACACATTTTGGCTTTATTTTTGTCGACAGTGTAATATGTCATGTGTTGTTGTTGTTCATATAATATAACATATAATTGTTATTATGTCCTGATATGTAAAACCATAGCATTCAAAGAGGGTGTACTTTCTTTTTCACGCCACTGTATCTCTGATGGATTTTCTTTTTTTTTTGCAGCCTAAGGATGCCCTGTTTCACTTGCATTGAGAGCTCCTTTGACCGCATGTTGTGGGTTCACAGCAACAGCTTCCAAATGTGAATGCCACACCTGGAATCAACTCAAGACCTTTTACCTGCTTAATTGATGATGAAATAACGAAGGAATAGCCCATACCTGTCCATGAAACATCTTTTGAGTCAATTGTCCAATTACTTTTGGTCCCTTGAAAAAGAGTGGGCTACATATTAAAGAGATGTAATTCCTAAACCCTTCCTCCATTTTGGATGTGAATACCCTCAAATTAAAGCTGATAGACTGCACTTTAAGCCCATATTCATTATTTAACTGTAACTTGAATTTATTTTGGTACACAGCCGAAATAACAAAACTTGTATCAGTATTCAATTATTTCCGGACCCAACTGTATGTACATAGGGTTGCCAGGTGGCTTCTCGAAAAATACTGTACACAATGGTGAAAGGTGAGATACACACACACACCTCTCTCCGCTCCATGCTGTTTACTCCTCTCGTTGCCCCACCCCCAATTCCAATCTCCTAACACTTCCTCCTGATTGGCTGCATCACCCAGCAGCAGCCAATCAGGATGGAGAAAGTTGCCCAGCCCCCTAGCAACAGTCCTGCTCTGGGAAATCCCATGGCCCCCCAAGTCTGTCAGGTCACTATGTACAGAGAGGTAATACCGGACACATACATATACAGTATTACCTCCTTTTTACTGGACAGTGTTCAAATACAGGACAGTCCGGTTCAATACTGGACACCTGGCAACAGTAGAAGGCTTCATACAGATACATGGATTTGTAGCACTGTTTCCTCAAAGCCCTCCCTCCCCCATCCCCCAGTGTGAGGGGCATAGCCTCTGCTACCTGTGTGTGGTGCGGATACCTGTTAGTATCAGGAAAGCTGAGTTGGATCTGCGATGGTATGGAGACCAGGACAGGCTTAGGGTCTTTCTCTTCTCATTGGTGTTAGTGTCTCCAGCCGTAGTGAGTTCCAGGGTCTCCGTCTCCCTCCTTCCCAAGGACTGATACTTAGACAGGAGTGTGATAACAAAAGGTCTTTATTGTATGGCATGCATCCACAGTAGATATTCCTTAAAGCAATGCAGAATCTCAGAGGTCCCAGACCTCTGGATGGTGATGGCCCCTGATCTTACAGGGCCTCTGTGGCTGAATCAGATGTTCCCTGGGAGAGAATGGGAGAGACTCACAGCTCTTTGCTTCCTCTCTCCTCCAGAGCAGGAACAGGACTAAACTTGCCACTCCCTCCTAGGAGGAACAAGAAGGGACGGGCTCATGGTCTATACCTATACCAGATAAGCTTACACAGACCATGCGTCGCCACCTTACTTCTGTCACTCATAAGAGGGGCATGAGGGGTGGGGGGTCAACAGGCCCACAGATTAACCCCTTACAGCCTGCAGCTAGCAGGACTTACATAACAGGGTGGGGAAAGATAGGCAGAAAGGGTATGTCTTGTTACACTCTCTCCTGGGTGAAAGCCCCAATGACCTCGCTTCCGACCAAATTTGGTGCTCCATCTATTAGTCCAGGACCTGAAAGATAACACAGGTTTACACATAACCATACATATAATCTAAATCACTCACTGACTACAGCGATGATACACATTATAATTCTGTAACTGGCAGAGTGTAGAAACTATTTATAATACTTGGGGTCAGGCTTAACAGCCCGTCCCTTGAAGTCCTTCACCCAAACAGAGTATACCTTAGGGGCACCTGCTTGTTGGTGAACTTCTACATACATACATACATACATAAATACATACTCCATTCCCTCATGATTGAACAAATATTAGAGTCCGTCACGAATTCTGCGTAACTGGTCTTGGCTTGAAGATAGCCAGTGATGGCAAGTTTGAGCCACTCATGCCGATGATCCTCTATCTCCTGCATTATGGGCTCCAGCACACACACAGACACACAGACACACAGACACACACTTTGTTTTTTTTACTATTGAAGAACATTTGCCGTTTCAATTCTGAAGTCACATTCTGCAGATATACTATTATAGAAATTTCCCTGCACTGGGAATTTAAAATGGTTGCGGCCATTGACACAAATTAACTATGAGAGTGCTGGTGCACCAGATTGCCACTGGACCACTTCCCCGTCTAGGAAATGTGATCGCTGTAGTAGCCATCACATGACGCGACTAGACCCCACGTGACTTACCCTAAAAAACAAGCAAGTGCCTATAACATACAGGGTACTATATTAAAGGGTATTGTAAGGGCTAAAAAAGTATAGGGGAGGATTGTCTGAACACACCAGGACATATGTTATCAAATCAAATGTGTTATTTGGGAGGGGGGGGGGGGTGATTTCTAATTTAACCAGCAGATATGTCAACCCCCAAAGACTGAAATAATTTTGGCTGCTCTGCCCCCTCCGAAGCAATGACGTTTTTTAAAAGAACTGTTTTTTTTAAGTAAAATGTAACTGAAGTCTATGCGAATACAAATCAGTGACAGTTGACACGTCTAAACTTGCCTGTTGAATTTGCGCAGCTAAGATTACGGGCCTACTGTACATTTAAAAAACAAGAAAACATTTTAGACCAGCGGGGCTAACTCCAGGACCACCGACAAGTCAGGTTTTAAGTATATCCCTGCTTCAGCACAGGTGGCTCAGTCAACAACTGTGCTGAAGCATGAATACCCTTAAAACCTGACCTGTTGACGGCCCTAGAGCACTGGACTTGGCCACCCCCGTTTTAGACTGTTGAATCAAAATCTTTTAAACGATGGCCATGGCGTTGCATGGCTGACTGCTTTTCTTTCACCGCTACACCTGACAGCAACAATCCCGCCCCATAGTATTCAGATACTCCATCATGCAGCTGCAGCATATTTATTTTCATGAGAGGGCAATTCCTAAACCTTTCCTATCCAATCTAAAACATAGATTCGGCACTCCATCTTCCCTTCGTTCTGGGTTTTTTCCCTCCGCTCTCTCCCTTTCATTCTCTCTCCTCCAACGTCTTTTTCCTTTTTGATTTACTCTCTGGTTCGGAGGCAGATATTTACTTGTCAGTTCAAGGGCAGGACAGCAAGTGAACGAGCCGACCGGAAATCTCTCATTCACAGGGATTTGGTACGGCGCTGCAAAACAGCCCTAGAGCACATCTGTCCTTCCGCACAGCTGTCTTTATCTGCAGCCTTCAATTCTCCTTCTTTTCCCCACCTCGCCGGGTTCCGCATTCTCAGAACAGAGACATTTTGCGTGTGGAGTGTGAGCGATAAAACAGGAATCAGTGTGTGCAGCGGTGCTGCGAAGCATAACCACAATTAGGCAAATGCTTTGGCTCTACCTCTTCCCCTCCATCCCCCTTTATTTTAATCAGAACCTAGATTTGTTTTCGTATTATGTGGAGTTCTTATTAACGAGAAATGAAAACACCAATGCATGCTGGCAGATAAGACTAAATATATAAATATCCACCACCATGAAATGTTGCTTTAGTATTCATAAATATATTTGTAACCCTCCCTGCCCGGCTTTAATTTATTTATAAAAATGCTTTGCCAGGAAGTAATACATTGAGTTACCTGTCTTTTTCAAGTACTTTCTGAGGGGGATTACATCGGTGTGATATATATGGCTTCTCGGCATGGGCTACCTTGACTCAGGTGCTGGATTCAGGTGGCTAGGCGATGAGACAGCAAGGTTGCATTATAAATAGGGGACAGTAACTTTTGAAGTACAACAGTCATTTATGTGTCCCCAAGCACAAGGACAGCTCATACACACAAAATCTAGTACAACTTTTTTTTTACTATAACAGACATACATGAAAATAGTTTTTCCATCAGTGCGCACTCCTAACACTCAAATGAAGCTACTTTGACTTCGTTGCTCCAAGTAGGTGTGGGACCCAGCCCCCTTATTGTGTCGGAATCATCATCAGTATTAGAGTACTCTTGGCCCCTACAGGAATCCTGGAGTGTCTTCCTTACTTGACCCCTTTTGCCTGTTTGAGAACTGCCATTTCCATACACACTCATGATCAATATTAGTGCTGATTCGTGGTTAGAGTTTATATGCCGGCACCCGGGAACCCGCTTTCCTGTAGCATGCCGTATTCCTTTTTCTTTCTCATTCAGGAATCCATTCATCCTTTTGTGGATCCTAACTTAAAGAATATGGTCCCTTTCTACAACATAAACAGAGGGGCCAATGCTATTACTTTATAAACAGTAGCGGATTTCCCATTCGGCCAGGGCGACAAAAATGTCCACCCCACATACTTTTGCAGCGCTCTCTGGCCTATCGGACCGAATGGGAAGTCATTTTATCTGTTGCGGCGAACGCCTCCTTACCTGCCGCCCCCTCCTCCTTCTGAACCGCAGTATCAAATGACGTCACGGCATCTCGTTGCCAAGGCAACACGAAATCGCAGCAAAGGCCGTCATGACGTTGCGATACTATGGTAACATGACGTGCTGTGACGTTACGTTGGTGGCGTTAGCGGCATTATTTGATGCTGAGGTTCAGAAGGAGGAGGGGGGCGGCAGGTAAGGAGGCGGCCGCAACAGCAGTACATATGGGCGGCAGATTTTTAAATCCGCCGCTGTTTATAAACATACTTATCTATTTTTCCAGAGGCTCCGCGACCTCCGGGAACCTAACCTTCTAGAATAGTCCCTTCTCCTTAAATACCCCTGCGTGACGTCTAGATCCCCATACTGTAGCAACCCAGGGTGGGGCCCTGCATATACGACAGACATGTTAGTAGCCGTTTAGGAGAAACACACACAATATATCTCTCTCTCTCATTACTCAATGCTGTGAAGCCATATTCCCCTTGCCCAAGAAGATTTCAGCCCACTAAATGGAGCTGAGACATTCACATGAATGCAGCTGATCTTTTCCTAAGCAAAGGGAAGACATCTTCACAGCATATTGAATAGGGGTTCTGTTGTCTGACAAAGGTTAACATTGATATGAAGCAGATACCACACAGTCAGCAACTGCAACTGTTCGTGGTGCTCCATAATGGATTTTTTTCTGGGTCTCCGCAGAGAAGCAGCAGCAGCAGCAGCAGCAGTAATGGTGCTTAAGCCTACGCAAATGACTGAAACTAGCTGTGCCTAGGGGACGTTGTACCATTTTCCCTTCTGTGCAGTTACAATGACATTAGTGATATATTATTTGATTCTCACATAGCGCTGCCTCTGTATGCAGAGCTGTACGTAGCATTTTCCAGGCACAATGAGTCCTTGCCCTTGCAGCCAAAAACTAATGTCGGTGCTTGACGCATAGACAGATAAAGTGGGACTTGCCCAGGCCCTCAAGGAGAATTGACAATGGGCGTCAAACCGGTTTCACCTGCGTCAAAGGCATGTTAATTCTTCCAGGAAGGGATTATAACCATACTCTGCTGTATTTAAACATCATCTGTTTCTATATCCTGTAAATTGTCAGCGGTTAACGAAAAAAACGAAATAGTATCACAACGACTCATTAAATAAAGTGCTCGTCGAAGTTCTAGATGCGAGCATTTAAACCCATGTTTGTGCCGATAAATCAAATGCAATATAAAACGCGAAAAAACAATTGCTTCATTCTTATCTCGCGTCTCTTTGCGTCAATGTACAAATGGAGCAAGACTTACTGTTCCCGGAGGGAAAATCTAAAGTTCGCAGGGCCGGGGGCACCGTTTGCCGCTGCAGGGGGACCGTGCTTCTGAATGGGATCCCCACAGCTGTGTCAGACCCACCGGGCTGCGACAACGAAGTCGGTAAGCTTTATTACATCTGTATCGAGGTCTTTGGTCCAAGTTTTACGCTTTTTGCGCGTCAATTGAGATGTAGCAAACACGGGGTTATTGTTCGTCACTTTTGTATCTTGCATTTGCGTCAATACAAGCCGCCAGGTCTTTTTGCGTCAGATGTAACAAACGCTTTCACACATTTGACGCGAAGGCGAGCAGAACGGAGCAACGAGTCAACCCCAACTCCTAATTGCACTTGATTTACGTTGATACATCTGTCTTTTTGTCTTTCTTCAATCAAAGAGGATATGTACATATCACTTTATGACTTACAGTATTTTTCTTGTTACCTTCATTTTTCATGTTTTAGAAAGTAAACGCTAAAATATGATGAGGTTTTATACTTTTTAATGGCTCGTGGTATTAAATATTCCGATATTAGGTTTATCAGCCTGCATTGGAGATAATGATATTTTGTGTCAGGAAATGCGTGTTGTCTGTTTTAAAGCAGCAGATATCCCCCACCAGCGTCTCACCCCTCCTTTTTTCACCAGGATGGGATGCATGTTGCCCCCGGAGCTGAACCACGTTATTTTCAGCCTCCTGGGACCCTTTAGTTCCAGAGACAGAGATATATATATATACTGAGTTAAGTTATGGTGAGTAAAAAAAGTGACAAAAACCATTTTTAACATGGTTCCCTATAGGCTTAAGCTTGCTGCATGGTCACAGCTTTGAGCACAGGCAGGGTTAAGGTGCATACCCAGAAAACCCACCCACAGACAGCTTTTTATTTTTATTTTTTGTAGCCCGGGTGGTGAAAAAGTGATTTCACCTCTAAAAACCGTGCTCATGGTCAAGTGAGACCAGGTGCGCAGAACTTGTGACTATAGGCTCCGGAGAGCTGCAAGTCCATGACATAGTCAGTCCTCTTCAGCCACGAGGGCCAGGAAAAGTCCTGATGTTACACCGACGTCGTCATCCGAAGAATCCGACGTCCATCCTATCCCCTCCCCGTGCAGTAGGCGCAGCAGGAGGTTCCAGGTCTTTAGGGCTTTCAGCTCACGCCTACTCGCCCACCGCAGTCTTCTCCCGAGGGAATGGCGACCACCGACCAGCACACAGTCTTGAATTCTCCGAAGAAAAATAGGTGACTGATAACCCAAAAATAAAAAAACACAATCCATGGTGGGAGTGCTCCAGTGCGCTGTGTGATGCAGTGCAGGAAGTGCTCAGACAAAACGACAAAATGTGCACAAGTGCACGCCAGACCTGGAAGCCTGGCGGGTAAAAAAATAATGGCTACCCCTCAGCGGAAGGCAATAAGGGGTGCCAGTGCAGAAAAATGTAGGGGTGTGCAAATTTATCCGTGCAAAAGTCGAAGTGCGTGTGGGAACACTTGACTCCACCAGGTTAACCACTCCTGGGGTGCCGTGATAAAATAGCCCGGGTTACATATCCGCACTTCCCGGCCATGACCAGAGGACCAAGTGCAGTCACGACGGGTCTATCCTTCACAGGACAGACCCTACACTTGATCTTAGCCAAAAGGCTGAGAGGCCACCCACAGACAGCTTTTTTTTTTTTTTCCCTCCCGAGAGGGTTGCCCCTCTTGCTCATTGGGTCCCAGTCCACTTCAGTGGATAGGGAGCTTGCCCTTGGACTGTCCAACCGAAGTCAAACCCGCCCTCAGTGCACAGTTTCCCTGAAGGTTTCAGCCCGAAAGCCTAGGTCTCCAGGGACATTGATGCCTTCCTCCGTTAGGATTCAGGACATCCGTCTCTTCCTCCCTCTGGCCCGAGGCCCGCAAGGGAGTTCGCATCATCTCCCCTCTTTCGAGGGTTGTGCAGGTGCACCCCAGCCCCGAAGGGCTGGTTGTTCGAATGCCATCCCCCCTTAGCCCAAAGGCTGAGGGATTCTGTGGTCCGGGGTCTGGACACCACCTCTCAACGAGCTAGAGGGCCAAATGCTTGCCACAGACCTTTCCTACTGAAGCCCCAGATAGGATGGTACTGCATTTGGTCATAGCTGTGCAGGCCGAGAGGAGCATTCATATCGCCTTGATCTAAGCCAAAGGGCCAAGGCACCCACAGACAGCTTTTTTTTTTTTTTTTTCCTCACGAGAGGGTACACCCTCTCGCTCATCGGATCCCAGTCCACTTCAGTGGATAGGGAGCTTGCCCTTGGACTGTCCAACCGAAGTCAGACCCGCCCTCCTTGCCCGGTTTCCCTGAAGATTTCAGCCCGAAAGCCTAGGTCTCCAGGGACATTGATGCCTTCCTCCGTTAGGATTCAGGACATCCGTCTCTTCCTCCCTCTGGCCCGAGGCCCGCAAGGGAGTTCACATCATATCCCCTCTTTTGAGGGTTGTGCGGGTGCACCCCAGCCCCGAAGGGCTGGTTGTTTGAATACCATCCCCCCTTAGCCCGAAGGCTCAGGGGTTCTGTGGTCCGGGGCCTGGACACCACCTCTCGAGCTAGAGGGCCAAATGCTTGCCACAGACCTTTCCTACTGGAACCCCATGTAGGATAGTACTGCATTTGGTCATAGCTGTGCAGGTCAAGAGGAGCACTCATCTCGCTTGATCTTAGCCAAAAGGCCGAGAAGCGATTTCAACCTTTATGGGTCTCATCAGTGTGGGGTTGGTTAACTGGGTATGCAGAGAAGCTAAAGGATGGGGTTTACCATACAGAGTTAAGTTATGGTGAGTAAAAAAAGTGACAAAAACCCTCCACAGCAAAGCAAATATGCAAATGTAAATACAACTGTATGCTCATCTGCATGTCTTAGGCAGGTCTGCAACCCCGCCTTTCACCAATATATATATATATATATATATATATATATATATATATATATATATATATAAGCACGCTTCTTCCTGGTTTTTATATATATGAGCACGCGTCTTCCTGGTTTTTAAATCTTTGGCGGATAACAAGGCACCTTCCTATTGGTCTGCGTGACACAGGCGATTCAATCCACCATTTTGATTCCCCTGCAGGAGACAGCAATGCCCTACATTTATCTGCATGTATCTCAGGAAACCAAAGGGTCCCTGGAGCTGAATGTAGCGGTCTAGGATATTTGGTCATGGCCGTTTTGCCACGACCAAATATCCGCTGGTGTTAAGCTGCCACTTATCTCGTTGCCGACAGCCATTTCGCCACCAAGGTAACATCCTACCCTTACCCTGAAAACCCCTAATACCAATGCTACACCTTACCCTAAAACCACTTACCCTAAAAACTTTAGTTAGCCCCTTAGCCTAATTCCCTACCCTTGAACCACTACCCTAACCGCTAAAACCCCTAAAATTAACTTACCTTGGAGAAGCGCCCGGTGGCCGAGTATACAGCAGCTGAGTGGTTGCGGCAAAGGTTCCCTCGGCGGTCAAATGCTGGCAGAGACTGGGCCGCGACGAGACGGCCGTGGCCAAAATGCCAGATTGCAGAATATAGCACTTTCACCCATGTAAACAGAAAAGGGAGGGAATTACAAAAACGTGCTACTTTAAAGGTGTAATTGTGAGGTACTTCTAATAGACTGAGGATGAAAAAGTGTTTTACGCCCATATATTTGGTTTAAAAGATATAATTTGGACGGAGTGAGCACCTACAAAAATGTAATATATCATTTCTTTTTGTGTTTTTCACATCTTGATTTGCAAAACAGTTACTAAAATATTCAGACAAGCTGTTACATGGCTGAGCGCTTACATTATGTTGTACTTTTAACTGCAATATTCGGGGGGGGGGGGGGAGGAATATGTCCCTCTTTCTTCCTATATACAGAGAGCCCGAGACAAAGCAGCTATTGCTTCATACCAAATGCGTGTCTTGAAACAGAAAGAAACAGTCAGTGTGGCGGAGAAACAAAGATTATAAAGAGGACTATTGTGGAGGAATACCAGGGCCTCATTAACCGGACTTAACCCTTAACCTCTTAAGAGCCACAATGTGGCACAATTTGCACATTATCCACGGCTGCAGTCATGTGTTTTTTATGAGCTGTTGAAATGTCACGTCATAGAAATTGCAAAGAGACGCTTCAGAAACTGGGCTTGCGAGGCAATAATCCTGGCTATTGTAGAGGGAGTGGAAGCCCAAATCGTGCAATTGAAAAGGTATCCCTGTGAGACCTCATGGAAGAATTCTCTCCGGACAGAATAGAGATGGGCTGTTGCAGAAGACGAATTTGCAGAACGAGAGGGGGAAGAAAAAGGAAGTGGGGTGGGGGGGGGGGGATGTATTTATTATGTGAAAGAAAAGGGCACTGTCACATAATTAGCGTGACATTTTCCTTGCGTTCGTCAAGTGCAATTTACCTCTTGTCATTTGTTGCACGTAATGTTGTGAACTGTGAGACACTGCGCTGCTATTTTTTTTTTTTTTTTAAATATATGCAAACGAAACAAAATAGGTTTGTTTTGTGCAGATACGGCTCTTATGAAGGCACCGGGCTCATTCATATTTTGTGGCCATCTGGCGTGGTGATA
Organism: Ascaphus truei; assembly: GCF_040206685.1. NCBI lineage: Eukaryota > Metazoa > Chordata > Amphibia > Anura > Ascaphidae > Ascaphus > Ascaphus truei. The sequence goes on from NC_134485.1 coordinate 161,498,572, forward strand.
TTGTACAAGTCACTTTATCTGGCTGTGCCTCAGGCACTAGATTGTAAGCTCTGCAAGACAGGGACTGTAAAATTATATTTGCAGCTCTGCGCACCGTGCGCTAAATTGTCATTGTGAAGCGCATACAACCATAAGAAAAGTGCTATGCAAAATACACATTATAATTATTAACTGCATTTAAACGTTAAATTAATGTTACTGTATGATGAAGCTTTGTTCCCCAAGAATAACTTGTTCCCCTATTGTTGAAAATTGCTGAAAATAAGAGCCATTCGTATTTATCTTTTTGCTTGACTTCAGTCTTCTCCATTGTGGACATTTATACCGGTCCTGCTTTTTCTGGATGCAGTATCTCAGGAATAGAAAGTGGCACAAAAAAATAATAATAATCAAAAACATTAATTATATTCAAGGAATCCATATAGCCTCTTGCGAGTACACTTTGAAGACTCCTTTTTATATTTAGTACAGCAGGGCCCCGCTTCTCGGCGCTTCACGGCGATCCGCTGATACGGCGGCACCGAGAAGGGGGCCGCCATGTTGGTTTTGAAAATCGCGCGTGCGCAGAACCAGCGGGTGCGCCCGGCGCGCATGCGCAGTCCGCAGGTTGCGCGCGCATACCATAGGTTGCACGCGCACACCATAGGTTGCACATGCGCAGAACGGCAAAAATGGCGGTTTGCGCATGCGCAGAAGTGAAAATCACCGGATCCGCTTTCCGGCGATTTTCACTATAAGGCGGGCCCCTGGAACGGAACCCGGTGCCTTGCTGTATAGCCTTGTGTATTTCAAGCAATCTTGATTCCCCTTGCTGTATTATCCTCCACTGCCGCTGTTGGGAGGCGATTCAATGAATCCACTACCCTTTCAGTGAAAAATCTGTTTCATATTTCACCTTAACCTCTCATCCTCCAGCTACAGAGCATGAAATTAAGATATCAATAATTAAATACATTAAGATTTCCTCTTTCAATTTCCTCATTTTCTGATTTGTAGAAACCGGTCGATTGCGTTCTGCACGCCAAACACCACCTGGCACACCGGGAAACGGAAGGAGTGGCTCAGGGAGTAAAGACACTGACTGGCACTGAGTTTGAAACAGGGGAGCATGATTCAATTCCTGGTGTCGTGACCTTGGGCAAATCACTTTATCTCCCGGTGCCTCTGGCACCAAAAACAGATTGTAAGCTCCACAGGGCAGGGTCCTGTGCCTGCAAAATGTCTCTGTAAAGCGCCATGTAAAATTAGCAGCACTATACAAGATCATATTATTATTTTTATTACCAGGACTCCTCTTTGGTTTCCAGAATTAGTGATGTGCCAGCGGGCGCCGCAGCCCCCTTCCTGCACTCCAAAAAAGGGTTTACAGCTAACCAGGGGTATTAGCTATCATTTCATTTTTTATTAAAAAGGTTTCCTACGCGTCCCATCGGGTGTGAAATACCGCAGCAGCAGGCGCAGCATGCAGAACAGCGACAGCCACAGATCAGATGCAGCGAGGTCCTCCCCACTCACAGGAGCTTGCAGTCTAATGAGGATTTGAGACACAGAGGAAAGCAGGCGAAACAACGGCAGATGTTGTGACTGGAGGTTTCAAATGAATCGTGATCATGCGAGCGATTTCACAATAGGTGATCAGAGAAGAAGGAAGTTGAAATTCCTGGCAGCCCTATAATGTGGAAGTAGCAGACATGGGCGGGGGTGGGGGGAACAGAGGGGATTCTCATTACCACCTACTAATCGCCCTGGGCACTTGATTATGGGAAGTCAGAATGGCTCACATACAATATGTGAGGGAAGGATTCGATTAACTACATGCCTCTCAGCTCACCCTCATGGCGAGAGAGCCTACCTCTTTTTTTTTTTTTTAAATCACAGTCACCCATGTCATTTGCTCCCTCATAATTAGTTGTGTCATTAGTGGCCCCAACAGACGTCTTCTGGATCACCCTCTTAATTATCTGAATTTTCACTAAGAGAATTGGTGCGTTGAGAGCTCATCTCGACTACAAATATTTAGCAATGCTGCTTATCGATCTTAACCCCTTCAGCGGTGAAGATTGTGAAATGCTCAGATGACGTTCCTCGCGACTTTAGTGCTGGACAGACCACTGGTCTGCAGATGCTGCCTGGACTTCTTAACCCCTTAATATTTTTGAGACACCTCATTGCCTTCTTAACTCCTCCACTGCTAGAGGGGTGAAAGATCTTAAAAATGCTTCACGGACCATAACCCACTCCGGGCTAAATAAATGTAAAAAAAACGCACGCTGTGGCTTTTGACTCCATCAGCGCTGGAAGGGCAAAAACAAACAAACAATCTTACGGTGCCATTCAGATCTCTGGAAAGACGCGGCTTATAAACAGTGTGAGACTAGAGCGGATAAGGAATGCATAAATAGCCGAGCCATATGATGCTCAATTGTTAAGGCAAAAAAAAAAAATGATAATTAGCACCTTATAAGCTCCCACAGGAACAAATTTGTCTTTTAAGGGCAAAGCAGAACAACATTGAACGTTTGGAGACATGAAAGGCGATAACAGGCGGCATGTTCCAGGTGCTCACATAAACGAGGGAAGTTTAACCAGTACGGTTTCTGTCTAGAGACTGCAACGAATGTCTCCACCAAATATCATATGGTCTGCCAACAGCAGGAGTGTGACATGTGCAGAACATTAACCCCATTATAGATAGGTTTTTTTGTTGGTACTGTATGAACATACGGTTTCAAATATACCTTTAGACAGTGCTCAACTTCTGTCCTCAAGCCCCCCACCCTCCCCAAACAGGTCAGGTCTTCAGGGTATCCTTGCTTCAGCACAGGTGGCTCAACCAGAGGCTCAGTCTCCGACTGAGCCACTTGTGCTGAAGCTGGGATATCCTGAAACCTGACCTGTTGGGGGGCTTGAGGACTGGAGTTGAGCACCCCTATCTTAAGATATGGCAACAACGCTTACAATAATTGGGCAAGTCACTCGGTTTACCCGTGTCTGAGAGGGACTCTTGCCCGTAAAATTCCATGTGCAGTACTGCGTATATTGTACACATTACACAAGAAACAAATATTATTGATATCATAGTAACTATGCATATAGTACATTTTTATCCAGTTTGTGAAATACTTAGGTCCCTTAACATGGACTATGGCAATAATGATTTGATGCACAAATTCTTTATATAAAAATACATATAAAAGCAATAAATATACACACAGATATGTAAATATGTATGCCACACACTTTTATAAAACATACAAACATACTAATATACACACACACACATATATATACATATATATATATATATATCTATATATATATATAGATATATATATATATCTATATTTATATATATTCCCCTATATCTCATTAACAGAGAGTGTAATGTAATGCTGTGAACTATAAGCTGCCTGCAATCTTCCCCGGAGCCCTCTAAAAATCTGATTAGGTCTTCTGATACCCCAACTCTTATAGGAGATCCATAACTGTTGTACAAGCCGCTCGTCAAGGCATAATTAGCAATTCACCAGATTTATTTCAAACAGGCGAGGAGGCGAGCAGGAAATCAAATTTTAGCGAGTGAAATGCGTGGGGAGAGAGGCTATTTAAAACCTGTGCATGAAATCCCACTGAACATGTATGCATTTTGACTCATTGCCAAGGGTCGCTTCCCTGTGTTTCTATATTATATGTCTGGGAGCAAATTACAGATAGACCAGGTTTATTTGCTATGTTCTATCCCCCTATCCTCTACACACAAGATCGCGCTGCCTTAACTCCCCCCCCCCACCCCAGCCTTTATTTTCCTAGTGGCAGACAAATCCCTAGTCATCCCTCAGACTGATGTACCTGAATATGCTAACTACACCCAGAAGGTCCTACATAATGACTCACTTGGAATGACTGATAACCTTAGCTTCCTTTCTCTCAAGAGCTGCCTAATTGACTCCCTCTCTTCTACCCTTTCCATTTCAGTACAGCGCTCTGTGCGGCTTCTCTACAAAACCATGCAGGGAATCTGAATCAGAATGGAAAAAAAAATAATAATCTCGTTGCGGATGCTACAGGCAGATCCACTTTTTCCACCATGAGATGGTCTCTCTGTCTAAGGTGCAGATGTAGCAGACGTTGGAATGGAACATTTGGTCGCGTCCGTCTTGTCGTGACCAAAATCCCTGACGGTGTTTGGCCGCAGAGGGACCCTTCATTGCTGGACCCCCTCCTCGCCGCTTCTAAGGTAAGGTAAGTTTTAGGGTAGGGGGTTATTGTTGGGGATTTTAGAGGTTAGGGTAGGGGGGTTCATTTAAAGAGGTTTTAGCGCTTTGGGCAAGATATAGCATAGTATTATTGGTTAAGATTAGTGATTTACCTTAGCGGCGAAATGGACCGCGGGCAAGGTCACTTGCTGTTAAACACCGGCGGTAACTTGGTCACGGCAAAATGGCAGCGACCAAATTTCCTAAACCGGCAGACGTCCTTACACCCGTGAACGCAAAACACAGAATAAAGCGTGTCCTCAATAATGCCACTGTTAAATAAATGCACCAGCTTTAACGCGATGCACCATGTTAATGGTAGAGGTAACGTCTGCTACATCTGTAGCAGGCATTGAAAAGTAGTGGTACTGCGCTTGAATATAGACAGAGCAGAAATCTTTTGGGCACCATTTTAAATATGGTTTACAGTCTACTCCGGTTACAAGTGGACCTGTTGCACATTAATGAAGTATGGCAAGTCATGGAAGTCAATGTACTGCAACACCGAAATGAATCACAGTGTGAATGACATGTTTCCAAAAAGCACCAGCACAGTGCTGAATTGGCAGAAATCCAAGTACTAAAAAGGAGTAAAATAAAAATCGCAATGACATAGTGAACTATTTGTTGAAAGCAACTTCAGATGTTATTCTTCACCCTTGTTTTGGAGTTGTTTTGATTTGAGTTGGGCTTGCCAGCCTTGATTTTCAAGCTTACTAAACGTATCTCAACCTTCTGGTTGCTGTTTGCTATAGCTACTATGTCATGGGGTCTGGCACTCTAGGGGCGGTCTAGGACGTTTGGCCACAGCCGTTTTGCAGCGACCGAGTCACCACCGACATTTAGCCGCACTCACCTCGCTGCAGGGACATTTAGCCACCAGTCACTTCACAACCAAGGAAAGTCCTTAACTTTAACCCTTAGCCTAAAAATGCTTTACCCTAAAAACCTAACCCCAGTCTCTTTACCCTAAAAGCCTAACCCCACAACACAAAATGCGAATACACGTACTTTCGTGGTGACGGCTAACTGGCTGCAGCAAGATGTCCATCTGTAGCTAAATGGCGGCGGCGAGATGTCCTATTCTGCTCCAGGGCCCATGTGTAAGGATCGGGGAGTCACGCCATCCTCGGCACACTCCCCACTCACCCCTGCTCACTGACGAGGCTCCCGCCTACTCCGCTGCTGGTTCCGCCTCTCCTGCTGGGACCACCCGTCAAACTCCTCACGTGCGCACACACACAACCAGCTCCGAGCTTAATGGCCCTTCCTCTGCCTCGAGATCGCGCTGACGTCAGGGACACGCATTTGGCGCACACAGGTCTCTCCTCAGACCTCGTCAGGAATCCTCATCTCACCTGATTCCTGCTCCGAATTCACCAACCACAATCCTCACTGTTGACGCACCTCCATGCTACAGGTTTCTCATTGGTTGCTCTCTCCTACTTATGCTCAGCTGCCCCACTGGCAAATTGGCGGAGCATAATGCAATGTTCCGTTGTGTTCATTGCTTCCTAGCCTTGCAGTCTTGTCTTGTCCTCTTGTTTGCAGCTCTCTTATTGACCCGGCTTGTTTTGGACTCCACTTTTCGGTTCTCCTGACCCATGCTATCTTCGACAATCCGCACCTCTCCAACCCTGACCTCGCCACCATACAACAACTATTCTCCTCTTTCCAACCCGGACCTCAGCTAATAGTACCTGCAACGATCCATACCTCTGCAACCCAGACAAGTATATTGACTATCTGTACCACTCCAACCTACACTCCAGACGGCCCTGTGGGTGGTGTTTATATCCATCCCCACCTCGGCCCCGCGGTCACGCCTTGTTTGTGGTGAGCACATCGTGACACCATGACGTAGTAGGTACATCCTAATCTAGTTGCTTCTTTCTGTAGGGGCGATCGTGTTCTGCGCTTCCTTACAGGAGGAAGAGCATGACTTCTCCCCTTCCGTTCCGTCATCAGCGGTCACGCGATTGCTAGTGCCGGAATAGCCATGGCACTCTGGTGCCGCAGCCCCTCAGGCACTCAATAGGTTAAATTATCAAAATTACATTAGAAATTATTAAGGAGTTAGATGGCTGAGCGATTTCCATTCATTGCAACTCCAATATATGTTGCTAATTGGAACTGTAAATATGAATGTTGTTGCTCCGTATATATTTGTTCCTCCCTGTATAGCGCTGACAATGTACACCACATTTTGCAGGCGCCATTTACGATTGTGGTGCCTGAGGCAAATGGAGGTAAATTGACCTTGCGCAAGGTCCCAGGATGACCTGAGATCCAAACCAGGCTCACCTGCTTCAAACTCAGAGACATGGTCACTGAGATGCTCCTTCAACCATAGATATCCCAGAGAGACCCAGTTGCCATGGAATAAAGAGGGTCCTGTGACTGTACCCAGGGGGACACTGAAGTCTGTTGATTTTCCAGTAGTAACCTGCCCTGGGTTGATGTTTGGGAAGTCCTCCACAGCTCTTGCTTTTACTGGTAAGGTTATTGCAGATTCCAGTAAAATAGACAGTGAATGCACCAAATGAAAGACAGCTAAAATATATATATATATTAAATATTGATAACCAGTGTTGGATTTAAAAAATTGCCGCCCTTATGTACTTACCTGGTGCCGCCCTCCACCTCAGCATTGTCCCGTTGCCATGCATGGCCGGAAAGCATGAATCGCACATGCCGGACTAAAATGTTGGCGATTTAGGCATGGGCCAATTGGAATAATGGGAAACCCGCCACTGTTGATAACCCATCGCAATCAAGGTTTGTGTAAGGAAACGGGAACGCGTCCCCCGTGGCACGCTCCCTCCTTCCCTCCACTGCACAGCCTCTTGCTGCAAGAATTCTCAGGGCACATCCCCCGCGGCGTGCATCCTCTTTGCCCCCTGCTGTGCAACCTCCCGCGCACCTTACAGAGCGCACGCATGCCCCCACGGAGGGCTTTCAGGAATTCCACGGAGCTTGGATCCGCCCCTCTGCTTGTGATGCGCGGCCACTGCGCACTCATGACGTGCGTGCACCGCTCTCCAGCTGCGCGTCAACTCTGATCACCCTCACCTGTCTCATGCACCGTTCACAGCCTATCCCTGCATCCGTTGTGCACACACCTCTGCTCCTCCCCTCTGTCCCATTGGTTACCTCCTGCTATATATGCTCAACTAGTGCATTCACACTTTGTCTGAGCATAGTCATAGGTGACCTTGTGTTCCCTGTGCACTGCTTAATCTTGTTGCCGCTTGTCTCCCTGTGTACCGACCCGGCTAGACTTTGGACCATTCTCTGGATTACTGACCCCGGCTTGCCTCTGACCTTCCATTACTCTCCATCCCTGACCACGGCTCACAGACATCTGACTACTCTTCTGGCACTGACCCTAGACAACGGCACTCCGGACTTCGACTACCCACTTGGCACCTACCTACGACCTTGGCAAGTACTACGACTAACCCACTCTCTCCAATCCAGACCGGATATCTTGACTATCCACCCTCCAGGTGTGCCTCTGCTGCTGTGGGTGCGTAGTTTCATACTTTCCCACCTCAGTACCGGGGTCCCGCCTTGTTCGTGGTGAGCGCAAGCGTTACAGTTTGCAACTGTCCCAAATTTGGTGGAACGGTCTAGAATTGTCTCAGGAAAATCCCTAGTCGTATAATTGCCGGAAAGAAAAATAAAAAAAAAACAGATGTCCCTCCACCCAAGCCTTTTTACCGGGATGGGATGGGAACCAGTGGGTCTCTGCAGCTGAGCCACCTTATTTTCAGCTCCCAGGACCCCCTGCTTACTAGTCATTGTTTAATCCCCTGCATCACATGGGCCAATAAGAAGCCACAACTAGTGACGCTGTGGATTTCTATTAGCCTGCCATCTTGTTTCTCCTGGAGGGGACTGCCACACGCAACCTTTACCGGTAAGTATCTTGGGAATCTTTGACTGTGCTGATTGAATTGGAGACAGACGGACAGATCCAATGCTCGATCAATTCTGTGCTGGAGAAGATTACAGTCCCATTCATTCGAAAGGAGACAAGCTCTTCCGTCTCAGTGGAAATCCATTTCACAGCATATTGAAAATGGGCCGTATGAGGAGAAGGAATGGACAAAAGGATATTGCTGACCTGCCCACCGACTCCTTATACAGAGGTTATGTTGACGCCACTAACAGTGTGCCACAAATACCACGTCAGATGTGGAGCGGACCTACTTAATTCACCTTGAAGGGCAATAACCATACTCTTCACACGCAGGTTATTTTGTAGCCTCTCTGCCTTCAGAATTACAGGTAACGGATTTGCAAAGGCATGGTGCTGCTAGCTTCCCTGGTTGCAAAGCTATTCATAGCATTATCAGCCACTAACTGCTACAGTCCTCCTTAAGAGCAGAATCCCTTCACCCATCCTCATGTGAAGAGCAGCTGACCAGCTGGAGTCAGCACTGTCAAGAGCCTGATAACAAACCCTGCTTCCCAGCCTCTACCTCACCAGTTGAAAGCTATTGTGACTCCCAGCCCATACATAACATACATTAGCATGCACATACCAATGTCAGGCACGGCAGCATCAACAAAGTCAATGCTAGTGGAAAAATAATCGTGTCAATTCCGAGCTGTGCAGAATATTAAAAAAGTAAATAAATAATAGTGCGTGGTGCATGGACTAACAAGAAAATTTTGATTTTTTAAACATCTTTTTAAATGATTGTAATAATTAGGCACTCGTGTGATTGCAGCATCCAACGGAGAAAGACCCTTGTGGGTTTAAACGTTGTTTAAAATTTTTTTTTTTATAAATACTAATGTCGTGAATAAATATTTGGACGTTTTCGGAAGCATTGTATCCTGGCGTCTTTACATTATCACATAGGTACTGTACATGGATGTAATTAAATCTGGTAAACAAGCAAGTCTCAGTACCCAAAAATGCACTGCTTCTTACTAAATAAGTGCTCAAGAATAACAAAAAGGTTATTTAGCATTACAGTGTACACAGCACTGCACATTGGGTTTCTTCTGCCCCCAAGAACTTATTTTGGTTCTCAATTGGTAGATAATGTTACTTTGTTTTAAGATCACAAGGGGCTGGCACAGTGATTTAAATCAGGGTCTTCCCAGGACAGTTCTTTTTATGGACACTAATAGAGACAAGAGAGGATCCCAGAGAGTAGACATACAGTACAAGACAGATGGGCACGGGAAGGAGTGATATAAATGCAGCGCTGTACTGTACAGATTAAACGCTCAGTGCCAGTGTGTAAAACCGCCTTGCTGCTCTCTCTAGCCCTAAATTGTTTTTTTTTTGCTGTTGCACAAGACTATTTCTGTCTTTCCAGGTTGCTGTGCCTATCCATCCCCTACGTTCTCCTCTTCGTACGTCGCCTCCGCTGCCCTTATACTCCGTGTGTGTGGAGGGGCTGGGAGACTGGAAAGTCGTAATTCATAAATAATCCTTTTTCAGTTGTATATAGCTCTTAGACTGGAGATTTGTGGCTCTCAAAGTCAGCAAGGCAAAAAAAAAAAAAGACAAAATTGCTTTATTTTTTGTTTCACGTAAATCACTTACATCATTGTGATATTCTCCAGTAGTTTTCCATAATGCAACATATTTTGATGGGGTACCTAAAAATGCCATCCATTAAATAAACGCTAAGCATTGATATTGCAAGGATGACTACTGGGCTAATCTGCAAGTATATATATATATATATATATATATGTATAATACAAGTATAATATATATATATATATATTTTTTTTTTATTATTATTATTTATTTTTTTATTAGGGATTCCGGTTGTAACCGGAAAAAAAACACACTGACTGATCTTGCACTTTCAGTTAAAACCGATTAACACCAGAAATGAAGCATCCGCTCCCGTTAAATTCCACCTCTTGCTGGCAGCCCATCCACAGGTAGAAGATAAGGGAATCACGGGGTGGGGGGATGGAAGAAAACTAACAAAATGTACCCTAATAAAATACCAAATTCAAAGAAGTGTCAATTTGTTTTCATTGCCAACACTGAATTATTTTTATTTTTAAATAAAATGAAAACACCCACCCACAATAAACAACGATTATTTTTTCAAACACGGAAAACCAGGATCCCTCTATTTTATGAAATGGGACTACGCCTTTAAAATGGCGCTTTCATTTGTTTCGCGCATTAATGTCAGCACAGGTTTCAGCAGTTTAGTTCTGCTTGCCATCAAGCAACACGTGGTGTGGTCATACACAGAACTAAGAGTTAAAAAGGCCAATACACCCTAAAAAGGACCAAGATGGCCTGATCAGGAAATTGTCCATCTGTATCTTTGTTTTGTAACTTGTTTTTAAAGTAATTCGGAAATACGTGTACACTTTTCTACCTTCTCCCTGATAAACATCAGTATGAGATCTACAGGTTGCCATAATTTCCTTGCCACATGTCTCTGATAAGGGGTTTTATATGCTTTACAAAAAACTAGCAAATTTGATCAAAATAAATTGCTACGTAGTACATGACCAAAACAAAATGGCGGAACACTTCATTACTCCCATGCTGCCAGACATTTTTTATAATGTGCTTGAAATACAGATCTCCTTCATGAATACAGTAAATAAGTAGAGTTACAGAAGTATACTTATGTCGAGCACTAGTAGTCTTTTCTGTATGCATTGTGTGCAGCTAAAATGTATCCTACTGCCAATACATGTATAAATATAATTTTACTGCTCACCAAATTGTATTTGGAGAGACCCCTAATTACTATTAAAAAACATCACTATTAAGAAAGTAGCAGTGCTGTGCTTACACACAATCCTTCACAAATGCAGTGCATAGCCATCTTATTTTAACAGCTTTTGATATAAGAACAGGATGAGAAAAAATTACATGTTAGAACAGTTCATTTAAGTAAATTTAGGATGTAAATTAGAAATTGATAGTGGTTTGCACCAACAAGTGTTTTCACTTCAACATTATCTATGGAATGGCTGTCTAGCCTATTACGTTAATATTAACAATGTAGTGTTGTGCACACACATACATGCTCAAAAGTAATATTTTTATACGGGGGAGGGTTTTTGAAGTGAAACTTCTTTAGTGGCACCTAGTCATGATGGGACAAAACTGGAGAGATGGAGACGAAATGTGAAACAGAAGTGACGTCACGTAATGGCCGCCGCTCCCCCCACACGCCCGCTGTCACATGCGGCGGTGGTGGCGACAGCCGCAGGCGCTGCTCCTAACGGCCGCCGCTCCCCCCACACGGCTGCTGACATGCGGCGACGGTAGCCGCCGGCGCCGCTCCTAACGGCCGCCGTTCCCCGCCCGCTGCCATGCGCAGTTGTGATGGCGACGCTGACGGATGCGCAGAAGCGGCGCTGTTCCCCCCACACGACTGGATGTCAAAGAATTGCTCTTTTACCTTGATACCTGTACATACTCTAGGCCCCAATGGCCTCATCCCCAAGGTGAGTGAAAGGTGAAAGATGTCAAAGCCCCACCCCATCTCATTTAGCCCCGCCCACACCCAAACCCAAGCGCCCACCCAAACCCAAGCACCCCCCCCCCTGACACCCTGCAGATATCTTGTTTAAAGAAGCAGGCGGAGCGGTTTGGAGGAGGATGACTCTTGAGCCATCGCGCCACCCGTAGCTTCGCCAGTTTCTCTTGCACGGTGCTAAATTTTTGACCAAGTAGTGCCCGAGACCGGTGGCGGAAGGCGGCGGCAGGGGGGGACTGGGAGAGCTTACGCTGCGGGTCACCGAGGATAGGCACGGGGGGCTGGCAGCACCTGGGAGAGCGACGGTAAGCGGTGCGAGTGGGAGGCCGGGGAGAAGCGGGCCGGCTGAGTTGTCACGTTGCTATGGTAACCGTGCGCAGCGCTGCTCTGCATGGGGGGCTCGTGCAACTTTCCAGGCAAGATCCCAACATCCTCTCTCCCTAAGCCAGCTCTGCACCACAGCAAAATATATAATATCTATAGCATACACGATTCATTTATGCTACTACCCATGTATGTTTAAATAATGACATCTGTATGTCACACACACACACGTTGCTGACAAAGAAGTTTCACTTACTATGCGCGTGCACAGCACACACAGCTTTTTTTTTATTAGTCACCTTTTCACCCACCATAACCTAAATAATGTGTGGTGAAGACCTACTCAGTATCTCAAATGGCAAAGACAGTACAACCAACCTCCCACTGATGAGACCCACAAGGTCGAAACACTCTGTCTGTGAGTGGGTTCACAGGATTTACATCTCATCTCAGGCTATGTTTTAAAGCTGTGTTTAAAACAGCAATCATTGGCTGAAGGGTTCCATGTAATAATGGTTTTGAGACAAAAGGTGACACTGTGTGCTCATTTGCATGTGATTTCCAAGAATCCCTTGCTGCAGTGGAAGCACTGTATGCTAGGAGATAATGGCGAAAAGCAGGGTTGCAGACCTGTCTAAGACATGTGAATGTGCTCACAAGTAATATTTATGAGATAGAGAGAGATATTATAGCAGTGTTGCGCTTCGCATATATAGTGCTAGAACGGCAAGTGCAAATGTCCAACCACCAGACTGCAATAATGCGATATATCTTGAGACTTGGACTGGCCCATGTGTAACGGGATATCCCCAGTGTCCCTTTAACCCTTTGGGTGCCCCAAGACAGTTATTATGTCATGGTGTCCTGCACTCCAGGGGCCTGTGACGTTGTGGCTACGTCCTGACTGAGGAAAGCATTTCCCCCCACCACCCCGGTTATATGGAGTCCTGCGTTCCTGTGGAGCACGGGATACAATTTGCAGTGAAGGGATATGGAAGAGAAGGATTTCTCTTCCGTTTCCAGGTTAAGGGCCATCGTGGTTACGTGACCGTTTCCAAGAGCGGTCACGTGGCCCCGTGGCCCCACCAGCACTCAAATGGTTAACCCTCCAGGGGCACGAAGGTTTCCGGAAACATGTGCCACGGACCTCCTGGCTTCTAATGTAGTGATCACATGACAACTATCTGCCCTGATGCAGTTCCGATCGTGATCTTAGCTCACCGAGAGCTGTGGTCACAATCTCCCTTAAAAACAAGAAAGATGTCAATGATGGTGGAGCTATGTCATACGGGCCCCAGGGCACTGAAAAGGTTAAAGTCTAAACTGGACAGATGTTCACAAATTACTGGGAGAGTTCTGAAATCTTGGGAGACTGTACGCATCTCCCAGTGCAGCATGTCTGTGCGTACGACTGCTGGGAGAAGCAGGTATCCAGGATGTTTGTGGGGAGCGCAGATATATATGTGAAAAGAAAAACACAAGCAAAATAGTGCAAATATGCCTTTCAAAAAAAACTGGGTATTCAGTGAGTTCTTAGTAGAATCCAGAGAAATTTCTACTTACACATTTCCCAAAGTACACATGTACATAAAGGTATCTTTTATCTCGAAACAGCAGCTTTCACCGAGATGTATGTATGTGTATATATATATATATATATATATATATAGTAAATCCCATCCTTTCGCTTCATTGCATAGCCAGTTAACCAACCCCACACTGATGAGACACATTAAGGTCGAAACAGCTGTCTGTGGGTGGGTTTTCTGGCTATGCATCTTAACCCTGGCTGTGCTCAAAGCTGTGACCATGGAGCAAACTTAAGCCTATAGGGAACCATGTATAAAATGGTTTTTGAAGCAAAAAGTGGCACTGTGTGCTCATTTGCATGTCATTTCCCAGAATCCCTTGCTTCAGTGGAAGTGCTGTGTGCTGGGTGATAATGGTGAAAGGCCAGGTTGCAGACCTGCCTAAGACATGCAAATGAGCATACAGTATATTTACATTTGCTATATATATATATATATATATATATATATATATTACAGTGTTCGACAAACCTATACATTTGCACGCCCCGGGCGAGTGGATTTAACATCGTGGCGAGCTCCTATTGGCCCAGGCATCACACGTTTGGTACTAGGTGGCGAGTAGATTTTTTTGTTGGGCGAGTAGATTTTTTGGTGATTTGTCGACCACTGTGTGTGTATATATATATACTGGAACCTTATCGGAATAGAACAGAACCTATATATATACACACAAACACACATACATACATCTCGGTGAAAGCTGCTGTTTCGAGATAAAAGATACCTTTATGTACATGTGTACTTTGGGAAATTTGTAAGTACAAATTTCTCTGAATTCTACTAAGAACTCACTGAATACCCATTTTTTTTTTAAAGGCATATTTGCACTATTTTGCTTGTGTTTTTCTTTCCACATATATATTTGCGCTCCCCACAAACATCCTGGATACCTGACATTTTTGGATTGAGGAAAAGCAATCTACATGAAGGGTTGAAGCTGCATTTTATTTTATCATGTTTATTCACTATATCACATATTCACTTTAAGAGTTTGAATTGTCACTATTATTTTAGCACTTATTATAAGTCACCTATTCACCATTTAATAGATTTTAGCGCCAATAGATAACTTCTTTGTTTGTTTGCTGGGAGAAGCAGTCTGCTCTGTTGGGAGAAGCAGTCTGCTCTGTATCTATTAGTTCAGGGGTGTGCACCCGATTATTTCTAGGGGGAAGTGGGGCGCGGCGGTTACAGAGGCCCCGTGCTTTTCCCCACATGCCGGGGGAGGCGTGAGGCCTCTGTAACTCACATACCTGCTCTCTGCTGGGTCTTCGTTGATGTGTCGCCATGGCAACGAGGTGTCAAATGAAGCCGCAGGGTCATGTGACGCCACATGACCCACAACATCATTTGACGCTGAGTCCTTGAAGGGGGGGCGCAAATGCAGCGGCTGCCGGGCAGGGGGGCGCAGCTCAAGAAGTGTGTGTGTGATATAGAGATAGATATACAGTTAGGTCCGGAAATAATTGGACACTGACACAATTTTCATAATTTTGGCTCTGTACGCCACCACAATGGATTTGAAATGAAACAACTGAGATGCAATAGAAGTGCAGACTTTCAGCTTTAATTCAAGGGGTTGAACAAAAATATTGTATGAAACGTTTAGGAATTGCAAACAATTTCATTCACAATCCCCTTATTTCAGGGGCTCAAATGTAATTGGACAAATTAACACAATCATAAATAAAATGTTCATTTTTAATACTTTGTCGAGAATCCTTTGAAGGCAATGACTTCTTGAAGTCTAGAATGCATGGACATCACCAAACGCTGGGTTTCCTCCTTTGTGATGCTTTGCCAGAATCTTACTGCAGCTGTCTTCAGTTGTTGTTTGTTCGTGGGTCTTTCTGCCTTAAGTTTTGTTTTCAGCAAGTGAAATGCATGCTCTATCGGGTTGAGATCAGGTGATTGACTCGGCCATTGCAGAATATTCCACTTCTTTGCCTTAAAAAACTCCTGGGTTGCTTTCGCAGTATGTTTTGGGTCACTGTCCATCTGTAAAGTGAAGCGCCGTCCAATCAACTTCGCTGAATTTTAGCTGAATCTGAGCAGACAATATATCCCTATACACTTCAGAATTCATCCGGCTGCTTCTGTCTTCTGTCACATCATCAATAAACACTAGTGACCCAGTGCCATTGTAAGCAATACATGCCCATGCATCACACTGCCTCCACCGTGTTTTACAGATGATGTGGTATGCTTCGGATCATGAGCCGTTCCAAGCCTTCTCCATACTTTTTTCTTCCCATCATTCTGGTACAGGTTGATCTAAGTTTTATCTGTCCAAAGAATGCTGTTCCAGATGGGCTGGCTTTTTTAGATATTGTTTGGCAAAGTGTAATCTAGCCTTTCTATTCTTGAGGCATATGAATGGTTTGCACCTTGTGGTGAACCCTCTGTTTTTGCTCTCGTAAAGTCTTCTCTTTATGGTAGACTTGGATAATGATATGCCTACCTCCTGGAGAGTGTTCTTCACTTGGCTGGATGTTGTGAAGGGGGTTTTCTTTACTATGGAAAGGATCATACGATCATCCCCCACTGTTGTCTTCCGTGGACGTCCAGGCCTTTTTGTGTTGCAGAGCTCACCAGTGCGTTCTTTAATTCTCAGAATGTACCAAACTATTGATTTGGCCACTCCTAATGTTCCTGCTATCTCTTTGATGGATTTTCTTTTTTTTTGCAGCCTAAGGATGCCGTTTCACTTGCAATGAGAGCTCCTTTGACCGCATGTTGTGGGTTCACAGCAACAGCTTCCAAATGCAAATGCCACACCTTGAATCAACTCCAGACCTTTTACCTGCTTAATTGATGATGAAATAACGAAGGAATAGCCCACACCTGTCCATGAAACAGCTTTTGAGTCAATTGTCCAATTACTTTTGGTCCCTTGAAAAAGAGGGGGCTACATATTAAAGAGATGTAATTCCTAAACCCTTCCTCCAATTTGGATGTAAATACCCTCAAATGAAAGCTGATATGCTGCACTTTCAGCCCATATTCATTATTTAACTGTAGCTTGAATTTATTTTGGTACACAGCCGAAATAACAAAACTTGTATCAGTGTCCAATTATTTCCGGACCTAATTGTATATATATCTATATCACACACACTCACACACCTTGCAACCCTCTAAGCAACAAATAGTTTAAAGCAGCATCCCATGCTGTTCACCATTGTCTTTGCATTTTATTTTGTACTTTTAGAGATCTCTTCATGCCCTTTCAACACTCTTTATTGTAAAATCTTATACTCAAGGAGGTTAAAATAGAACTCTCTCTAGAGCCCAGTGCAGTCTGAAAGTTACCATGGTAATCTCATTAGCTATAGATGAAGACAAATCATGATTTTTAAACACAAACAAAAAACATTCATTAAAAATAAATTTTATACAGGCAGTCCTCGGTTATCCGACACAATGCGTTACTCAAAATGGCGTTGTAAAGCAAAACGTTGTAAAGCGAAACACGTTTTCCCATAGGAACACTGTTTAAATGAAAGGTTCCGTTCCTTAAGGCATTTTTAACACTAAAATACACCAAATATTTTATGCAGGCACACACATAAATTATATAGTGTATATACTGTATTATATATATATATAATATAACATAATAAATAATATATTATATAGTATAATATAATATTATATAGTATAATATTATATATATACGCTCTTACGAAGCTTTGCAACGTTGTTTATGTGAATGTGTATATATATACACACATACACGACGTTGCAAAGCGACGTAAGAGCGTTGGATAAGCCATTTTGGCGTTGTAAAAATGAATATAGGTATGCATTGCATAGCGTTGGATAAGCCATTCGTTGTAAAGCGAAGCATTGTAAAACGAGGACTGCCTGTATATATATATATATATATACTGTGTGCTCATTTGCATGTCATTTCCCAGAATCCCTTGCTGCAGTGGAAGTGCTGTGTGCTGGGTGATAATGGTGAAAGGCGGGGTTGCAGACCTGCCTAAGACATGCAGATGAGCATACAGTTGTATTTACATTTGTATATTTGCTTTGCTGTGGAGGGTTTTTGTCACTTTTTTTTACTCACCATAACTTAACTCAGTATGGTAAACCCCATCCTTATCTTCTCTGCATACCCAGTTAACCAACCCCACACTGATGAGACCCATTAAGGTTGAAACAGCACCAAATGCAGTACCATCCTATCTGGAGCTTCAGTAGGAAAGGTCTGTGGCAAACATTTGGCCCTCTAGCTCGTTGAGTGGTGGTGTCCAGGCCCCGGACCACAGAACCCCTGAGCCTTCCGGCTAAGGGGGTATGGCATTCGAACAACCAGCCCTTCGGGGCTGGGGTGCACCCGCACAACCCTCGAAAGAGGGGAGATGACGCAAACTCCCTTGCGGGCCTCGGGCCAGGGGGAGGAAGAGACGGATGTCCTGAATCCTAACGGAGGAAGGCATCAATGTCCCTGGAGACCTAGGCTTTCGGGCTGAAATCTTCAGGGAACCCGTTCTGAGGGCGGCTCTGACTTCGGTTGGACAGTCCAAGGGCATGCACCCGAACCACTGAAGTGGATTGGGATCTGATGAACGAGAGGGGAGGGTACCCCCCAACCCTCTCGGGAGGGGAAAAAAAAAAAAAGCTGTCTGTGGGTGGGTTTTCTGGGTATGCACCTTAACCCTGGCTGTGCTCAAAGCTGTGACCATGCAGCAAGCTTAAGCCTATAGGGAACCATGTTAAAAATGGTTTTTGAAGCAAAAAGTGGCACTGTGTGCTCATTTGCATGCCATTTCCCAGAATCCCTTGCTGCAGTGGAAGTGCTGGGTGATAATGGGGAAAGGCAGGGTTGCAGACTTGCCTAAGACATGCAGATGAGCATACAGTTGTATTTACATTTGCATATTTGCTTTGCTGTGGAGGGTTTTTGTCACTCACCATAACGTACGTGTGTGTGTGTGTGTGTGTGTGTGTGTGTGTGTGTGTGTGTGTGTGTGTGTGTGTGTGTGTGTGTGTGTGTGTGTGTGTGTGTGTGTGTGTGTGTGTGTGTGTGTGTGTGTGTGTGTGTGTGTGTGTGTGTGTGTGTGTTAAATAAATATACACACACAACCTGCTCAGGAAGCAAGAGACTAACATTATAGGTGTTAAACCCAACAAGGTCTATTTACTAAAGTCTCCTTGCTTCAAAACCAGTGCAAAATAAGCGAGAGTCATTTTCATCAACGTTAAATCTTGTGCAATTCTTTTGCACAGACTTTTCACCAGTTGGGCATCCGGGAGGTTTTAGTAAACAATTCCCATAGGAGGATTCTAGGGAAAATTGCCGCTTTAAAATAAAAGTATAGCAAAAATGCCCAGTATAATCATCTGATTAAAAACCCGCAAACATTCTGTTTAGATAAACTGTTATAGAAACGCCTGCAGCGAATCTGCACCTCAAGCCTTTTCAACGCAGGAGACACTTCAGATGTAATGCATTGCAATCACTCTCCAGCACTAAGGGGTTTAAAGCCGTACGGAGAAACATGCACAATGCAACCACAGTGTTTAATAACACGTGCTTTGTGAGATGACTGAAATTCAGAAAATCACTTCAAATTCCTATATAACGTAGCTCTTTCACGTAATTAGTGTTGCTAAACTATCCATAGCATTTCAATCTCTGCTCCACCGGAGGAGATAGTTTAGCGCAGAGGCAAAATACTTTGTGCAACTACCATGTGTTACCAACACCCGCTTTTTACTCATACCTCCGGGTGAAAATATCTGCACATTTCCTTTTTGCCATAATTAGTGCTCAGTGAGTTTGCAACAAAAATATTCATTTATTCAAGAACAACCGGGGCTTAACCATTGCAAAGAAAAATAACAAGAGATACGACAGCACATCTGATATATTTCTTCCGACTCTTTTCTATAGCTTACTTAACCCTACAACGTACTGCACAATATTTGATGCACTGCAGACTTTTTGCCATGCACTGCCAAACCCTCAATCACCTAAAGAGTTAAAGCAGTGGGAGATTTTTTTTTTATCCCCCAAATTGGTTTTGCGAACAATTTGCACATCTCATCTAAGGCGTAAAAGCGCTCTAGAGAATTGTACTCAAGCATACATTACAGCAACTGCAGTCCTCAAAACTCCCCAACAGGTCAGATTTTAAGGATATCCCTGCTTCAGCACAAGTGGCTCAATCACCTCTGATTGAGACACCTGTACTGAAGCAGAAATATCCTTAAAGCCTGACCTGTTGGGAGGGGTTGCTTGAGGACGAGTTGAGCATTCCTGCATTACAGAAAATACAAAATAAAAAAAATACATAGTGCGTTTTAAATTAGTGCAAATTCCACTTCAACCTTCTCCTTAACCCCATCACTGCCGAGGAGCTGGCAAATAAACCCTGTCGTGTTAAAACTGGCAGGTGTAATCATTTTCGATTTTTTATTTTGACCTACTATATCCTTAATGATCGTGATGAAATCAAGTTATTTGGAAATATCCGTGTCCCATTAACTCTTCAATTACGTGGAAAGAGTTTCAATGCACAGCTCCAGCTAGGTTTCACTGGTAACGCCTGACAAAATTGCTCAAAATGATTTCTAGATCACCAGATTAACAGGGTGTTGTGGCTTCATCTCCTGCACCCACCAGATCACCTCCTTTTCTCCTCCCCTCCTTTGCAGCAAAGCTTCTCATCAACCGTACTAATAGCTGCCCTGGCTGTGAAACAGTTAAAATGGGAAGAAGAGAAAACCCTTCCAACCCTATGGCAATTTTCTTTTTTTGCATGAGCAGATACACGGATTAAGATGATGCAGGAGGAGGGGCTGGTTTCTAGGGATCGCACATAGGAAAGCGAGCCAGCACAGACCTGCGGAAGTCCGCCTCGTGTGAGATGCGATGAGATGTACGCGCAGAGGATGACCTGTCAGGGGCTATTTATCTCTTGGCAGCCAGCGGAGGCTCCGGTTTCCCACATCGCCTGTGAGTCACAATGGCAGCGATCAGCAGCTTTTCACTCGCTCCACTGAATGAATGGATTGAGGAACATGCCCGGACTCTGCACGCTTAGCTGCCTCTCTGATTCATCTCTCCCCAGGGTGGACCACCTGGCTCCAGATCACTAAGGACAGGTCCAGGCAGTCCTGATTCCTACTGCCCCCCCCTCCCCCTCCCTTGTGGCCTATTTATCAGGGAGACTCCTCCAATTTGTAGCTGGAAATAAAAATATCTATATATATTATATTACAATCCAGTATACAAATGCAAGATGCTGTACAGTATAAGAATCTAATTGAAACAAGCACACACTATATATTCACCACGTTCAGGAGAGAAGGGACCCCTGTCGAGTTTCATCATATCTTGTATATCTCTTACTCCATCCCCATGACAATGTGCCCAATTGTAGGTCTGTTATGTAGATTAACACTATATAAGAAGCACAACGTAGACAATCCACTGATGGTAACTAAATTGATGTCACTATTATGTGAACAAGTAGCAGATCCACTGCGATACATTAATGTTCATTAAACAAGAAATCAGAGTTTTTCCTTTGTAGCTTGTAAATGTGTTAAACTGTTGTAATCTAATCTGAAACACTAAAATTGCTCTAAAGTTTGAGTTCAACGTGTGTGTTCAAAATGTCCTCCTGCTGAAACGCACGCCTGAAGACAAGAACGCCACTGTCTGACTGCATAATCGATAAAACGTTGATCCAGCTGCTCCCACTCTTGAACGATACGACACATTCGTTTTTTCAGTCCTTCTAGTGACCATTTTTTATCATGAAACATTTTATGTAAGCGTTTTGGACCATCATTCTTACCTTGTCTCAAGCACTTTATAATGTGCTTGTCATCTTCGCTAAACACCAGTTTGTAACTATGCACTTTATCAGGTCACCAATTCCAAAGAATATTAATTAGATTATCAAATAATTCTTAAATATAATAGACCTATAATTGCTCCAATTTTACTGAAAATAGAGTGATTTTTCTGCAAAATATGACAAAAAATAAAAGGGGTCCTGATGATTCAAGTGAATCATCATTTGAGGCAGTGGCAGAGCAGGACGGCAACGGATGAGCACACTCCAGCAGTCTGACCCGGAAGTCTTTCTCAGGCCTCGTTCAGGGTGCGGGCGTTCGCGTGTGCGAGCTGCAGTCTGCTGGGCGATGTGTGCACATCCTCCCCAGCAGACGTTTTCAAGAGTTGAGGCAGGGAGGGGGCGGGGCTACAGACAGCAGCTTAGGGATCGAAGTTGCTGTCTTGAAATCATTCTCAAGAATGATTTCATTGGCTGCCGAGGTACCAGTGACGCTGCTGCAGCTTCAAAAAACAACTTGGGTTGTTTATTGAAACTGTAGCCAGCGTCAACTCCGTACTTCGGAGACAGGGCAGCTGCTACCCTGACAACCACAATTAACTTTAAATACATTGTTTCGGACGGCCGCCCGCACGTAAGCACACCCTCCCTCCGAAGCCAGCACCCTGAACGAGGCCTTATTCTGGTGTCTGCTGCTAGAGGGCGCTCCTCACCACATGTTGTCCTGCTCTGCCACTGCCTCAAGTGATGATTCTTCTAATTCTTCTAATGATGATGAGGGGGAGATGTGGGAGATCAAATGATGAGGAGGACTGGGGGAGATATGATGATGAGGGGTACTGGGGAAGATATAATGATGAAGAGGGGGACGGGAATATCAAATGTTGATGATGGGGACTGGGAAAGTTCTAATGATGATGAGGGGGACTGGGGGAGATTGGATGAAAAGGGGGACTGGGGGAGATATGATGAGGGGGACTTGGGGAGATCTAATGATGATGAGGGGGGTGGTGGGAGATCTAATGATGAAGAGGGGGACTGAGGAGTATCTAATATTGATGATGGGGACTGGGAAAGATCTAATGATGATGAGGGGGACTAGGGGAGATCTGATGATGACGGGGACTGGGGAGATCTTATGATGATGAGGGGGACTGGGGGAGATCTGATGATGAGGGGGACTGGCATAGATCTGATGATGAGGGGGAGTGGCGGAGATCTGATGAGGAGGGATGATGATGGGGAGAGGGAGAAAACAATTGCAGTCAGTATTATCTTATATTACTATGCTGATTTATTTAAAGTGTATGGTGAATTTGACACAACTTTGGAAAAAAAGGCCCAATAGTATTTAAAAAAAAAAAAAAAGCTATTGAATCTCATTTTGAATGGGTGCAGAGAGGTTCCCACCCTCTAAGGTAAAATAGAGGGTGGGAACCTCTCTGCACCCATAGACAATGAGATTCAATAGCTTTTCCAGTGGCAGATTTCCCAATAGGCCCGGGCCTGGGGCAGCAAAAATGTCCGCCCCTATATAGATAAGTAATCTATATTTTATATTTAATCTTTATTGATGTATGCTGTATATTTACATAGTTACATAGTAGATGAGGTTGAAAAAAGACGTACGTCCATCAAGTTCAACCTATGCTAAATTTAGACAACAGATACTTTATCCTTTATATATACTTACTTATTGATCCAGAGGAAGGCAAATAAAACCCCCCAGAGTCATATCATCCAATGATGTCTCATAAGGGGAAAAATAAATTCCTTCCTGACTCCAAGAATTGGCAATCGGATTAATCCCTGGATCAACATATTTCCCATGTATACTTATTTGGTATATCCCTCTATACCTTTCCTATCTATAAAGATGTCCAACCTTTTTTTTGAACAAATCTATTTTATCTGCCATCACAGTCTCCATGGGTAATGAATTCCACACTTTAACTGCCCTTACTGTAAAGAACCCTTTCCTTTGTTGCTGGTGAAATCTCCTTTCCTCCAGCCTTAAGGGATGGCCCCGAGTCCTTTGTACTGCTCGTGGGATGAATGGTTCTTTTGAAAGCTCCTTGTATTGTCCCCAAATATATTTGTATATAGTTATCATATCCCCTCTTAGATGCCTCTTTTCTAAAGTAAATAAATCTAATTTAGCTAGCCTCTCCTCATAAGTTAGATTGTCCACCCCCTTTATTAATTTGGTGGCTCTTCTCTGCACTCTCTCTAGTTCCATAATGTCTTTTCTTAGGATTGGTGCCCAAAATTGTACTCCATATTCAAGGTGAGGTCTTAGGCTGAGTTCAAGGTGCCAGAGACAGGAGTTTGAGGGCGGGCGTTCGTGTGTGCGAGCGTCAGTCTGCTGGGCGATGTGTACACATCATCCCCAGCAGACCTTTTCAAGCTTTCAGGAGGCGGGGAGGAAGCGGGGCGACAGACGGCAGCTTAGGGATTGGTGTTGCTGTGTTGAAATAATTTTCAAGAATGATTTCATAGGCTGCCTAAGTACCAGTGACGCTGCTGCAGCTTCAAAAAACAACTTGGGTTGTTTATTGAAACTGTAGCAAGCGTCAACTCCGTACTTCGGCGACAGGGCATCTGCTACCCTGACAACTGCTATTTAGTTGAAACAATTTGTATCCAACGTCCGCCCTCACGTAAGCACGCCCCCCATCCGAAGCCGGCACCCTGAACTCAGCCTTACTAATGCTTTGTAAAGGGACATAATAATGTTTACTTCCCTTCCATCCATTGCCCGTTAATGCAAGATAAGATCTTGTTTGCCTTTGCAGCTACTGAATGACTTTGGG
The DNA here is from genome assembly GCF_040206685.1 of Ascaphus truei. Taxonomy (NCBI): domain Eukaryota; kingdom Metazoa; phylum Chordata; class Amphibia; order Anura; family Ascaphidae; genus Ascaphus; species Ascaphus truei. Next base: position 161,522,867 of record NC_134485.1, read on the forward strand.
CACTATTGCAAAGCCTGCTGTCTACAAGCACTCCTAAATCCTTCTCCATCAAGGATTCCCCCAATGTATCCCCATTTAATTTGTAATTCGCCTTTTTATTCTTGCATCCCAAATGCATAACCTTACATTTATCTGTATTAAACCTCATCTGCCATTTACCTGCCCACGTTTCCAGTCTCTCCAAGTCCTTCTGAAGAGAAATTACATCCTGCTCTGATTCTATTACCTTACACAATTTAATATCATCAGCAAAGATGGAGACTTTGCTCTCGATGCCAACCTCAAGGTCATTAATAAACAAGTTAAAAAGCAGGGGTCCCAGTATCGATCCCTGAGGTACTCCACTCACGACTTTAGCCCAACCTGAAAAAGTTCCATTTATGACAACCCTCTATTGTCTGTCCTTTAACCAGTTTTCAATCCAGGTGCATATATTATTACTGAGTCCAATTTGCTTTATTTTGTACACCAACCTCTTGTGTGAAACCGTATCAAAAGCCTTTGCAAAATCAAAGTAGACCACATCAACTGCATTACCCTGGTCTAAATTCCTAGTTACCTCCTCAAAGAAACAAATAAGGTTAGTGTGGCATGAACTATCCTTCATAAATCCATGCTGACTATTACTAATAATTTTGTTTTCCATTAGGTATTCCCGAATATTATCCCGTATTTAATTTTGAATCTACAGAATACATTGATTTTTAATGGGGCCCATAAAAAATGTTTGCCCAGTTGCCCGCTCATTTGTAGCTAGGCCACTGTGTAAAGAAGAAAAAATGAATATTAGCTCAATGATAGTAGTAGAATGGACCAATTTAAGATAGAATAGTAGTATGAATTGCGGATCTCCGGACGGGTTGTAGGGATGTAGAGCCAGGTACTTGGAGATATGTGGAGACGCTTGTAAGCGGTATGTAATGAAGGAATGGAGCAAAAATAAAGGTACTTACATAGAGTGAGTGTTCCCCACTACAATGTGTACCTCCGTATATTCTTTTAGCAGACCTCACCCCACGTCTCCGAAAGGCTCCGAAGTGGAGTCGCCCACTCACTATAAGACACCGCGTTATCTCTCCTCCTGCTATAGTGTGTCTGCTTAATTGTTAGCACGCAGGTTCACCTCCGTTTCCCTTGATGGCGTCTGTCGATCAGGATAAGTACAACAGGCAAAAAAGATCGATTTGATTGCCGCTCCAAAAAAGAAAAAATAGTGGAAACTCACCAGCGTTAAAAATTAAAATCCATTTATTGAACTACATAAAAAACGGACTAGGACAGAACAAAACTCCTCCTCCCACGTGTTTCATGCCCACAGTGGCGCTTTCTCAAGGAGTGTGCAGTTGGGGGAGTGAGATACAAGAGAAACAAGAAACAAGTTTCTTGCTATGTTGGGTTTTCATTATCTTATTTATATAATATCATCTTCAATGTCTTTTTTTAATTTTTTATGTCATTAATATCAATTGACACCAGCTGTCTTTTCTGTTCTTGGGGAAGGTATATATTGTATCTCTCTCCCCCAACTGCACACTCATTGAGAAAGCGCCACATTGCGTGTGAAACACGTGGGAGGAGGAGTTTTGTTCTGTCCTTGTCTGTTTTTTATGTAGTTCAATAAATTAATTTTATTTTTTAAAGCTGGTGAGTTTCCACTCATTTTTCTTTTTTGGAGCGGCAGTCACATCAATCTTTTTGTCTGTTACGCCACTGTGTGTGTGTGTGTGTGTGTATGTATATATATATATATATATATATATATATATATACATAAACATATATATGTTTGTTCTTGTATAGCGCTGCTAGTTTTACGTAGCGCTTTACAGAGACATTTTGCAGACACAGTCCCTGCCCCGTGGAGCTTACAATCTATGTTTTGTTTGGTGCCTGAGGAACAGGGAGATTAAGGGGCCTATGCAGAGAGCAGCGAATTTTCGAAATTCGCCATTTTTTGGAGATAATCGCGCAGAAAACAGCAGAAAATGGAGATTTCCGAAAATCGCGCCAATTTTTCATTTCTATTTGTAAAACTCGCCTCGCGGCTGGCGAGAACCGCAATCTCGCCAGTTTAAAATATATCCGTATGCAGAGAGGCGCGAACGGCATCTAGCGGCTGTTCGCGCCAATAAAATGGCGCGATTGTCTCCGTTTTGCCTCGCCAAAAAAAACTGGCGCTCGCGGCCATTGCAAAGGGAAAAAAAAAGGCGCGAATTTGTTTTTACATGTTTCCGAAGCGCGCATCTCGCCAATTTAAACTCGCCAGACGCATCCATGTTAAACATAGCAGAATTCGCACTTTTCTGCATATGGAGATTAAAACTCTCCAAAAAAGCTCCTTTTTATGAAATTCGCCATTTTTAAAATTCGCTGCTCTCTGCATGAGGCCCTAAGTGACTTGCTCAAGGTCACAAGGAGCTGACACCAGGTTTCTCTGCTTCAAACTCAGTGCCAGAGTCAGTGTCTTTACTCACTGAGCCACTCCTTCTACAAAATACAGGATTCGACAAATGCGGTCGCCCGGGGCGATTGCATTGTGGCCGCTGTCGACTGCTTTTCTGCGGCGGTGTTCCCCGGCATCTCCCGGGCTTCTCCGTCTTGATCTTTAAAATCATGTTTTTCTTCTGCAACACTATTCAAAATGGCCATGTGGCGTCATATGACGTTGCCATGGTAACGGGAGGCTGTGATGTCATGCGGTGCAGCGTGATCACAGCGTCCCGTCGCCATGGCAACGCGGCGTCATATGACGCCATGCATATATTTTGAATAGTGCTGCAGGAGAAAAACATTATTTTAAAGGCGACAAGACAGCAGAAGGCCGGGAGATGCCATCAGGACCCCGCAACCGGACCCCGCTGCAGGTATGTGTCGGGGGGAGGAGGCAAGTGACATTTTGGGGGGACGCGAGTGCGATGACGGGAGATCTAAAACCAAACCTAGTTTAGCTCATCTCGTCCCAGGGGGTCACTGGTTATGGCTGGCTAAAGTGAATAATGGATAAGGATGCGTCCTCGGATAAGTTAACCCTTTCACTGCCACGGACCTTTTGGCAACGCAACCCTGCTCATGTAGCAATCACATAGTTTCAACCCGCCAGGAACAGAGGAGACACAGGCAATTTGTTTCTTTAATCTGGACATACAATATGGCAAACCTAGCTCAAAAGGAGTTATACAGTAGCTGCAAAGACATAGATGTGTTCGCCTATTTGTGGTAAGCAGGCGCTATAGTAATGTGACTACCCAGGGCAGGGTTAGTCAGTTCATCCCAAGAGTTTTCACAGGGAGTTAACACTGTGCTTATTTGCATGTGATTTCCCAGTATCCCCTGCTCTAGTGGAAAAGCTGTATGCTAAGAGATAATGGGGAAAAGAAGGGTTGCCGACCTGCCTGAGACGTGAATGTGCTCACAAGAGATATAGTTTTATTTATTGTACATAAGTAGGTTAAAATAGGTTTAAAAAATATAAGGTGGTCACCACTGCCTATGATTGATCATCACCTACCCAGTGATGCTTATTTGTATGACTGGACTCTACCACACACATTGTCTGGGCTCAAGTGGTCAATTGCCTCCATATAAGGCTGCGGCTAGGCAGGGAGCGTGCTGGTCCTCGTGCGTGTGACGTCAGGCGCTCTGCTTGGCCGTGCTTTTCTTGGCCAGCTTGTTGCGCGTGCGTGGGGGGGGGGCGGAGCCATGATGTCACGGAGCTGGTTCGCCCTCATTGGGCGAGCCGCTCACGTGACACGCCAGCGAGCGGCACAATCAAATTTACTTGCTTTGACAAGCAGCTAAACGCCGTCCATGCACAGGCGCTCGCTCACGCTGGCCACACACATTGCAGCAATGTGTTTCATCGCACCCACTCAGCGTCACCCTGGACGGGGCCTTAGAAGAGCAGATTTAGACATACCTGAAATCATTGCATATACTGCTAGTTCCCTCACCTGCTGTCTCTGTAAGTCTCCCATCATACCACTTAGATTGTAAGATCTTCGTGGCAGGGATTTCCTTTCCAATTGTCTGATTTTGCTGCGCTTATTGTATAAATTATAATTCCCTGTACTGTATTCTTTGTGAAGCGCTGAGTACACTTTTGGCGCTATGTAAAAAAGACATACATACATACATACATACATACATACATACATACATACATACATACATACATATATCCAGGCAGGCCTAGTCAGTCCTGGATTTTCCTTCTAGGGATAGTGCAGTGAACTAAATCACCCTTTTCTAATCTCCATATTTAGAAACCTAATACATTCATATAGAGCGGGATTTCAGTGCACTCATTAGGAAACGAGAACTGAAAAGCAGTATTATCTGAGCCTAACCCTAATAACCTAGTGCCATTTAGTAAGTACAGTAAGTTAGATTGCTTTTTTTTTAAAGTATTTTTTGTTTTTATTTAAGGATTTTAAAATTGACAAGGAATTTATACTATATGATTGACAATGCAATAATTGCAAATATCTTACTGTTAATAGAGGGTATATAAACAAGCTGCATTTTAAATGTTGATATGAATGCCATAAGGAAGAAAAGAGGAAAAGTGTAGGCCTTTTTTTGTGCTTTTTTTTTTTTTTTAATTAAATAATACAATCATTTTTTTCACAAATAAGATTTCTAAGTGTTATTCCAAGGAGAGAGAATGTGGGAGGCAATGGGATCAGGTGTTTGAGAAATAGGCAAGTGAAATACTTGATTGAAATTCAAAGCGACGCCACACTCAGAATCTACGGAGAAGGACCTTGCGGTGAGAAAGAAAAGCACACTGAAAGTCCGTGCAGTAGAGTGATATAGTCAGCGGCGGAGGAGGAAATCGGTGGTGGGGTAAGTGTGACATACTGGGAGGAGGATAACATCGAAAGACGGCACACACCCCAGAGTGACTTTAGAATGCCAATGTGATAGCATAGGAGCAGTGAGAGCGCTCTGCGTTTGAAATGACAATAACAAGTGCTCTGCTATTATCTCTAGTTTAACCCATCGTAGACTTCCAGAAGTCATATCATCCTACAAGACATTGAGACTATATGCTGATAACCTTAAGCTAACCTATATTCCCTGCTCATATCCCTACTCGCCAAGGTATGGGTTTTCGTACCGGATTTGCTGCTCTTAGACTTGAGTCTTCAAACTGGGTTTGTCCTATATACCTATTTTTCTCTGTGGCTCTCTTAACTAAATTGGGAATACATTGGATTTGGGTTATAACGCCGCAATTTTTTTTTGTTCTTGTGCATGTATATATATATATGTAACGGGTACTCCCGGGGAATACTAGCGCTACTACCGTGCTGTGTAACCTGTGTGGCGCTCAGGAACCTAAGTCTCCGCTGTGGAGCCTGGGGCCCAGACATATATCACTATCCCGTGGTGCAGCGCCTCCACCTGGGAGGGCTCCCAACGGAGTGGGAGAAGGCCCTCACAGGAAATAATCACATTAACCGAACAGTGGCAAAACAGAACTGGTTTTACTGCATGTAACTGGTCATTAACAAATAACAGGTGTCCCTCCCATGAGGGGGACACTATACATGGTGGTTAGCAATTCGACTTCCCCTTACACCGGGGGATTCCACCCCGTGTCCATAAACCCCTACACAATCTGTCCACACCCTTTGAGGGAGAAAACACATATGACTGCGCAGTCACTAGTCCTGTAACATTATCAAACAGTAAAGTTGGTGCACTTGCTGAACGAGGTTACCTGCCGAGCACTCCAGTGCTCGGGCCTGCAATCGAACTTCACAAAGGATCGATGGACGGACGAACACCGCAACCACCATCCGGGGAGATCCCACCTGAAAGGCCTCGGCAACGATAGCGACAGTCTAGGCCCAACTCGCTGGCAGTACGCGCAGCGTTGGCTGGGTCTATTAAGAAACTTGCTATCAAATAAGGGTAATGTCCCTAACTGGGGCCGGTCCCTACAATACTCCGCTGTAGTGACTTAGGGCTATGTGGGGCCTAAGGGGCTGCTAGCCTAGTGCAGAGAGTCACTGACTCCTGCACGCTACCTCCTTTCCTTAGCTGCTCCCGACACCAACTGAACTGCATATGGAATCACACGCATACATCTATCCCTTGCGGGGAGATGCTCCAACCCTATTGGTCCTCTGGCGTCACATGGGGCGCCCCGGCTACTCATGGGAGATATAGTCCCTACTGTGAGGCCAGCTCCTTGCGCGCGTCTCCTGCGCACGCACAACTCTGCCGAGCAATATTCACTGTGCCCGGCACTCCGAGCCACCCGACCTTAACAACCCAACTGCGGCCTTAGCAATGGCATGCCCGCGTTCCCGGCAACAGCTGTAATGCGAGAGGGGGGGGGGGGGGACCTGGCTACATATATATGCAAATTCAGGGCACTCAGTGTGAAACCTATATGCAGAGAAAATCGAAAAAATACTTAACTTAAGCAGACAGGGTGCTTGCAGGGGGGCCCGGTCCACTATCCATCTCCAAAATAGATACAAACAAAAACTTTGCAGCACTCACTGAAGAAATGGTAGAGGTTTTATTGCATCAAAGATAGAGCTTGATAAAGGACCAGGAGTTCTGAAATGTCGCTCTATTTGTTACGTGTTCCTGTTTTTTGATGGAATATATAACCTCTACTATTTTTTCAGTGAGTGCTGCAGTCCTGTTTTTGTTTGTGTGTATATATATATCAGTCCGGAAAACCAGGCACTCACATATGTGTTGATACAGGTGGTAGTAGGGTGCAAACCGTCCAGGTGTCAGCAAGGCAGCACATATGATACAAGAAAACAGGAAAGGCACTCCAAAATCCCAAGGGGAAATGTATTCCTCAACGTTTCGGCTCCAACGGAGCCTTTATCAAGAGCACATGATAAAGACTCCGTTGGGAGCCGAAACGTTGAGGAATACATTTCACCGTCTCTAACTCTCTCCATACATATATATTGTTTTAGAAACTATGTTCATATCTATTGTATCATCCTGATCCTGCTTGTAGCCCCTTTCTGCCATCCCAGAATGTTGACAAACTAAATACGATGCTGCCTAATAATGTGAAACCAGATTAAACCAGCCCTGAGTTTGCCTGTCAGGATTCTGACAAGAAGACAACTTCTTCTCCCTGATGAGGATTGTGCTTAATATAATTTGTGCTATCATGGTGCCTCCATCCCCCTACTCCTTCTACGGCAAGGGTAGCATGGATGTTGTAGAGAGGAAAACACAGAGGTGTACAGTACCATCAACAACTTCCATTTTGGGGACTTGAGTAAACCACACCAGTGTTTATTGAACTGGGTTCTGATTTTCAATGCTGGAATCAGAATTTGTTGCAGAATACATTATGAACAATTAAATCAGTTTCAGATAATGTCAGATTTAAACAGGTTTCAGAAAAACACAGTCCAGTTAGCATTCACTTTCACCCACCTCAGTATGACTAAACAGTAACTAATATAACTGTAAATGATAGAGACATTATAGCTAGGTAATACCTTTTGTTAAGTAACAATTAAGTAACCATTAGTAGGCAGGATAAGCATCTGGTTTTTACATATATTATTCAAAGCTATGAACGTGTTTTACAAAAATATAATTTTCAATGTAACACTGCTTAAACTGGACATAGATGACAGCTAATATTTTGAACTAAGTTCAAAATAAAATGATTAAACGAGGGCGAGACCCATGCTGTCCTGTGTCTTCAGACTGTGGGCTTATGCAGAGAGCTACTTTAATGAAAGCCGCAACGGCAATAAAGTCGCCACATTATTGCCGTTTATGTTCGCCTATGCAGGATACTCCGTTACCCCTGTGAAAACTTAGGGGCCTATGCAGAGAACTGCGAGAATGGCCATTCGCCAGACTTAAAACTCTCCATGTTTTTGGCGGATTCCCCTCGCAGTATGCAGGAAGGTGCGCATATCTGTGAGAGGAATCCGGCAGAGAGATGGCGAGCCCTGGCGAGAATGGCTCTGCTGGCGAGATCTGTCAGCAGAGAGCGAGATCCGCCTCTCTCTGCACAAATCTCGGCGGCAAAAAAAAAATGTGTACTTATCAATAGGATTGCTATTGTAGATGTGCAGGGGGTCTCTGGGGATGAACCGCGTTGGTTTTATGTCCGGGGACCCCCTGCTTCCCGAGATACAGGCCCCGTTATGAGGTGCCGGTATCTCCTATGCATTGAGATAGCCCGATCACGTGACGCGGGACATTTCCATTCATAGGAGATACTGGCACCTCAAAAAGGTGCCTGTATCTCGAGAAGTAGGGGGTCCCCGGACATAAAACCAACACGGTTCATGTCCAGAGACCCTCTGCACATGTACACTAATAATAAAAATACAGTAATGCTGCTTCATTACCTTAACGGCTATCCGTTAAGGCAATGAAGGGGTTAAGTCACAGTAGCATGTTTATTGGGGACAATGGCCCCCAATAAACATTGCAATACACAGCACAATCAGGCTCTGTGCCCCCAACAACACCTAAACCCCCCTTTTATACATAACCCATAGTAATTTTTTTAGGCACAGGAATGGTACTATAGGCTGGCGGTGGCCCGCGGGTGTTGCTTGCAGTATCAAGTCTGTGCCCAAAAAAATTATTACAAGACACATAAATACTTTAACATACATACACCCCACCCTCCTACCCACCCCTGTGAGGCATAACCACCATCACCCCCAACACACCGGGAGGCCTACCGTCCGTCCCTTGGGGACAATACCCCCTACCCCCAATACCCACATTCAAAACAATACACACACCCGCAAGAAGCATAACAATTATTAAAAAACTATACATAACCCACCCACACCATATAGCAAATATATTGTGGTGTTACTTAACCCCTTAATAACAATAACGGTTAATAAGCGCTAAAGTAATTAATGGGTTAAGCCACCCTTTACCCATTCATTTGTAGATATATATTATGTTACATATATCTGTAAAAATATATGTAAAATATAGGTATGATTAAGTAATCTACAAAGAAATGGGAAAGGATATGCATGTAGCAATGTAAAACATCCGATCTGCAATTGACAACATCACTGCCAAATTAAAAACAATCCAAATGAAAATAAAAACACATATCATCAGAGAATACAGCAAGCACCTATCCAAAGCAGTAAAGAGTAAATTGCTATAAAACTTACAATTGAACAATGTGTTCATGAATCAAATAATATTCCCATCATGTACACAATTGCAATCAATGGTCCAAAACAAATACACGATTGAAAGTAAACATTCTATATAAACAAAGCAAGTCGACAATAATACATTACCAACACACAATTAATGCCATCCGAAAAACATTACAAGCAAATCTAAACAAAAAACACTATTCAAGATTGCTATGCAAACACAAAACCATTGCAAAAACAAATTTATTTCTAACTAACACGATCGTACACAATCTAAATGCACCAAATAAGCCACATTAAACCATTAAGGCAGGGTCCCAACATATACCCATGCAATCATCATCATGTTAAATGAGAAAAGTAAATCTACATAACATTTCACACACACAATAGTAAGCAAACAGGGAAAAAGTTGTATAATACATGACCAAATGTAATAAACATTTGAAAAACAACCTGTTAATAAACATGTATGTATATAGCTCCAGAGGGATATATATACATACATGGCCATGAATTGAACATTAAAAAAAATCATCTGACTTTTGAGAAAAAACACAAAACCCCCCCCCCCCAATTTCGCCGCTCAGCACCAGCTTCTTGCCAACTTTTGTTGGCGGAGCGATTTGGTGAAAATCTCTCCATTTTATAGCCCCGATCAGCGCCGAGATGCTGATCGGGGCTATTAGAATACGGCGGATTTTAAAACTGGAGAAATATTGCTTCTCGCCACCCATCTGGCGAGTTTTTTTTAAAGAAACCAAAAATCGGCGGATTTTAATCATATGGCCAGTTTCTCGCCATTTCAGGATTTTCTATGGGCATATTTGGCAAATACATGGCGAGATAGGGCTTCTCGCAGCTCTCTGCATAGGCCCCTGTGACTGGAGAGTCTGGGGGGTGGGGGGGGGGGGAGGAAGCATGGCCATACACTTCGCACCACTCTGCAAATGCTCTGCACATTGTTGCTTCTATGCACTCTTGTATCCTTGGCAAGAAACACAATCCCTCTTAATTGGAGCAAAAAAATGTCTTAGTAGTCAGTCAGTTATATCCCATGCACACTCATGTCTTTTCTCAAGAACGCCATGTTGGATATGCACTAAGGCTAGGGTGACCATATTTGTCCCGGAAAAACTGGGACAAATGTCACGCAGTCGGTGCTCGGCAACTGTGCATGTGCGAACGGCAAGCACCCACCGCGCTTGCGCGAAGAGCGCTTGCCAATCGTGCATGCACAGTCGGCACTTGCTGGCTTTTGTAGTACAACATCAGTCTTTATTACTGTCCCCAGGCACGGGGACACACTACACACACACACGACAACGTTGTACTATTTTTTCGTGGTTATTCATGAATGCTGTGCTTCCTTAAGTGCCCACTTTTAACACTCAGAAGGCGGTATATCTGATTAATTGCTTTACAAGTATTTGACTCGGCTCTCAGCTTGTCTTTCGGGGTAACTTCTGTTATACCCCATTTAAAGCTCTAAACCAAGCAATATCCTACATGTTTTTTTTTGTTTGTTTTAATAAATCAGTTCTGTACTATGGGAAAATACTTGTAGCATTAAAAAAACAAAAAAACAACTCTGAATGATATTTTTAATGTATTATAATCGAACATGCATTTTTTGTTCCTATCGCAACCATTTGCAAAGTCACATCCCCTTCCTCTTCTGAAACAAGCTCTGCCACACCCCTTTTTTGATCCCTACCCTCTCTCTAGCAGTGCAGAGCTCAATTGTATCTAGTGACTGCATGGTCACATGATCTTCCCCATAGAACTTTGTCATATTAATATGCATATGTGTTTCAGTCCTCTGCAGTCATTTAGTGAATCCCGAGCCGAATCTTCTCCGATCGATCACAAGACAACAGATCGATCAGTAATTTAGCTAATTACTTACTTGTGGATTGTATTGATGCACATATTAAAGGGGGGATTTTTTTTTACATTTAGTTCCCCTAATACTCTCTCTACATACATATAAATAATACAACATCTATATACAATGCGGTAAATTACACTACACTTCTAACAGAGATCACGGCATCAGTGGGGAGCTAACATGCTGTTTGCAGGGTCAGAAGTTTAAATGATTTATTCCTCTACCCTAAAGTATATCAGGTGGCAACTGGCAAGTCCCAGAAGTTGGACACTCTTCTACAAGAGACATATTAATATACAATGGGGCAAGGTGAAATACCACAGTTGGGTAAAGTAAATATTTTTTTTTAGATTTTGTAGAAAAAGCTGATGCAGAAGAAAGTGAATAATGATAAAACTCTTTTTCTCAATAAAGATGTAAACCATTTGTATTCATTATGTACTCTTGCTCTATTTGAATGCTGTACTGTGTCTGATTCATGTGCACATATCATAAGAAGTGAGCACAGACCTTTGTTTAAGCATCTGTTTGTAGATGTTTCACTGTTGTATAATTCTGCCTTCCTCTATTTTATCTGAATTTCTGCAGTACTATTTTTAAAATTACACTTAAATTGCCCTGCAAACTGCTGCTCTGTGAATACCATGTTTTATGATCTTAGCAAGAAGTGAAAAGAAGAGGAATTAAAAGCTGGAGATATCATATTTTTATCAGAGGGGTAGCACCATGTAGACCCTGAAAGTAGCAGCCCACGCTCTTCATTTTGTAATTCTTCACAACTTCCTAAGCACATCAGTTGATACACAACTATTTTTATCTACACCTGACCTTTACACCCGCAGTTCAATCAAAAATTACAGAGTGCCAATTGGCTATCTCTGGCTGGAAGTGCCTTCGTTGCCTCAAGCTCAACATGGCTAAGGCCTGGGACATGGTGCAGGGAGCGGCGCTGGGCAGCGCTGACGCTCATGCTCACCTGCTCACGCAGGAGATTTTTCTTGTCCCTGCATGAGCGTCAGCGAGCGCGCTTGTGTGTAGGGTGGGAGCCGGGCGGGAGGCGGGCATGGAGGCGGGGCTAGGGCGCCACGTCATGGCGCCAACGTCACGGACTGCCATTGGCTTCTTGCAGTCACGTGACTGGCCCTGCGCTTACATGAGCGGCAAAATTTAAACTTGCCTGTCTCCTGCATTTCCACACGCCTCCGCACGCCTGCGGAAGCACCGTCTAAAGCCGCGCTGATAGGGATAATGTTTCCCCTCAGCACGGCTCAGCGCGCCTCAGCACAGTCTTTTTGACCATGTCCGAGGCCTAAGGCTGCGGCCCCGCTGCTGCTGACCTCGCTCATGCTTGGAGAGCGGTGATGTCACCAGCTCTCCAAGCATGAGCGATCGCAGTCCTGCAACATTTTTAGAGCAGGAGTGGGGGGGGGGGGGGGGCGTGGCTACTACGGGAGGGTGTGTGTCATTGGCTGTATAAGGGCTGTCTGTATTTCTGTGTATATCTCTCTCTATTTATATATCTCTCTCTATCTATATATATATATATATATATATATATATATATATATATATATATATCCCCCTTCCTTCATCTCTCTCCCCCATTGCTCTCTCTCCCCCCATCGCGCTCTCTTCCCCCCATTGCTCTCTCTCTCTCCCCCCCCATTGCTCTCTCTCTCTCTCCCCCCCATTGCACTCTCTCTCTTCCCTCATTGCTCTCTCTCTCCCCCCCCCATTGCTCTCTCTCTCTCCTGGCCCCCCTCTCTCTCCTGGCCATAACCCCTCTCTCCCCCCGTGCTTTCTCTCCACCCCTTGCTTTCTCTCCCCTCTCACCATTCCCCTCTCTCTCTCCCTTATCCCCCCTCTCTCTCTTCTCCCCCTCTCTCTCTCCCTTCTCTCTCTTCTCCCCCCCTCTCTCTCTTCTCCCCCTCTCTCTCTTCTCCCCCACTCTCTCTCTTCTCCCTCCCCCTCTCTCTCTCTTCTCCCCCACTCACACTCTCTCTCTCTCTCTTCTCCCCCCTCTCTCTCCCTTCTCTCTCTCTCTTCTCCCCCCCTCTCTCGCTCTCCCTTCTCTCTCTCTCTCTTCTCCCCCCTCTCTCTCTTCTCCCCCCTCTCTCTCTTCTCCCCCTCTCTCTATTCTCCCTTCTCCCCCTCTCTCCCTTTTCCCCCTCTCTCCCTTCTCCCTTCTCCCCCCTCTCTCTCCCTTCTCCCCGTCTCTCTTTCTCTCTCCCTTCTCTCTCCCTCTCCCTTCTCCCCCCTCTCTCTCTCCCTTCTCCCCCACCACCAGCCCCCAGCAGCAGTAGGAGTAGTCCGTTTGCCCCCACCACCCCCCAGCTGCAGTAGGAGTTGTCCGTTTGCCCCACCACCCCCCAGCAGCAGTAGTAGTAGTCCGTTTGCCCCCACCACCCCCCAGCTGCAGTAGTTGTCCGTTTGCCTCCACCACCCCCCAGCTGCAGCAGGAGTTGTCCGTTTGCCCCCACCACCCCGCAGCAGAGGTAGTAGTCCGTTTGCCCCCACCCCCCCACACACCACAGCAGTTTGTTTTGCTACCCCCCCACACACCACAGCAGTCCGTTTTGCCCCCACCCACACCCCCACACACCACAGCAGTCCGTTTTGCCCCCAGCCAACCCCCCACTGTAAGGTCCCACTCTCGGCACCCCCTTTCCTTTTGCCGCTGCTGCCCCGAATACCCGGCGGCGTTCCACTGCCGTCGGCGTCACCCCGCGGCTGCTCTACCTCTTCCGGGTCGCGCGCGTCATCATTACAGGGGCGCGCGGACCCAAGCTTCTCATACCCGGCATCCTGAAGGTAGTCCCGCCTCCTACTTATGGGCCTGCGCACTAGCGCGCTCCCCTGCCTCAGCTCTACCCGGGTCAGCCCCCAGGCTTCTCTCCCCTATCAGGATGAATCCCCGGACCGCACCTCCACTCCTCCCTTTCCCCTGATAGGCCCCTGCCCACTATTTAGTTCTGTCTCCCCATTCTCCCAGTGCTCTGCATAGCTACTGTACCTTGGTGGTGTCTGCTTCTGCTTGGCTCTCTTGTTGTTTCAGCCCCTGTTCCTGTCCCTGGATTCTCTGCTGACCTCCCTGGATTTTGACCTTGGCTTTGGATTTTGACCACGCTGCTTTCTGGACCCCCGGACTTGGCTTACGGACACTCTACCACGCCGACTTCTATACCCCTTGGACTTGGCAAATGGACCCTCGACGACGCAGCTCTCTCATCTCCACGACCTTGGCTTACGGACACTCTACGATGCACCCATCTCTACTCCTTGACCATTGACTTACGGACTCGACCATTCTACGCCGGATTTGACAAGTACCGAATTACTTCTATTTTTGTCCCCGGACCAGCTACGCTACTTACCACACTCCGGCCGCACCCCCGCTTGCTGTTAGGTGTGTGGTATTTGTCCATTCCACCTCAGTACCGGGGTCTCGTCTGGTTTGTGGGCAGGCCGAGCGTTACACCCACACACCACAGCAGACCGTTTTGCCCCCACCCACTCCCCCACACACCACAGCAGTCCGTTTTGCCCCCACCCCCCCACACACCACAGCAGTCCGTTTTGCCCCCAACCCCCCCCACACACCACAGCAGTTCGTTTTGCCCCCCCCCCCCCCACACACCACAGCAGTCCGTTTTGCCCCCCTCCACTTCTCTCGGCTAGAAATCCCATGTCAGTGTTTGCAGTAGTGACAGGGCATTAGAACACACCCTCTCTCTTCCCATTGGTCAGAGCAGGGTCATGTGACCCTGCTCTGAGCCTGAAAGTATCTCTGCAGTGTCTCCCAAAGCACAAAACTTGGGAGAGCGTGCGGATATGAGCATGAGCGCCCACGCACAGCGCGAGCATGAACGGGAGGATTCCCATTCAGAGAGGTAAGCGCACTAAGTGCCAAGCGCATAGCGAGCTCAGCGCCAGCGGGGACTCAGCCTAAGGCTTGGGACATAGTACAGTAGGTCGTGCTGAGCCGTGCTAAGCTGTGCTGAGCCGCTTCCACATGCGTGCGGATGCTCAAATATTTTGAGGAGACAGGCTTGCTTGAATTTCGGCACTGAGGGGAGCGGAGGAGCGGTCACGTGACTGAAAACCACCAATGGGAGCGAGGGACTAGCCCCGCCTCCCGCCTCCCGTCACGCCTCCTGCTACGCCTTCTCCCCGCCCCCAAAGCGTGCTCATTGCCTTACCTGCCAGGATGCAAAACAGCTCATGTTTGAGCAGGCGAGGCAGAGCAGGAGCTCGGATCAGCGCGGCCCGAGGCACCATGCCCGAGGCACCATGCCCGAGGCACCATGCCCGAGGCCTAAGACAGAACTTCTCATATTCCCTCACAAACCAAATCCCATTTCCCCCTTCTCCATTACAGTCAATAACACAACTACCCACCCAGCCTCGCAAGCACGCTGCCTAGGGGTTACATTGGACTCCTTCCTTTCGTTCTCCCCACATATAAACGTAACTAAATCTTTCTGTTTTTTCCTTCACAACTGTGCTAAGACATGACCCTTCCTATGTTCCACTACAACTAAAACACTAAGGGCCTCATTCAGAAAGCGTCGATAAGGCCCTTATCGAGCACTTATCGGCCAAAATGGCTACTCGTATTCAGTAAGCCTCGATAAGTGCTTGATAACGGCCTGTATCGCAGCAACATTTTATGACCAAAAGAAACTCGCCAATTGAGCGGTGATCAGCCGCTTATCGACCATTTTCGGAAGGATCATAAACTTGCGCGATTCTAGTACCCGCGAGTCGGCTGTCGCTGCCTATCGCAGCCCTAAAAGGCAATCTTCTCCCCAAATCCAATTCACCTCAAAATTTAGGTAAATTGGTGGGGAGATGCCTCGATGAGCTGCGATATGTTGGGACTTAGAAAAAATCAGGCCCTTTTCCTGCCTCGGATTGATGCCGGGGGTCTCCGGAGCTGATAGCCATTAATACCAGCACCGGAGCCCCCCGGCATGCATCCGATGCAGGAAAAATGCATTTACAGCAACTTCATTACCTTAGTGGCTAACCGCTAAGGCAATGAAGTGGTTAAACACCCATGCCAGGCTTACTGTGGCTAGCGAGGGTGGGTGAAGGGGGAATTTGGCCCTTAGTGGCTGTTTAGGCCTTGAGGGGGGTTGCGGGGGGGGGGGGGCGTAACCCCTTCATTACTTACCGGTTAATACCGCTAAGGTAATAAAGGGGTTAACCCAACCGCTACCCACCCGCAAGGTCTAGACACCCATCCGTAGGACTAATACCCCCTTCACCCATCCATGAGGCCTAAGCACCCACCCCTGACTGACTATACCCACCCTGTACCCATTGAGTAGTATAGTGGTACATCATACCCATATAATAATAATATGGGCATGATAAGCCTCTATAGCACTCAATGGGCACCCTAATTACAATACATTAATACACAAGACACACAATAATAAAACATAACTAAACTCCAAAAAAACACATTTCACTAACTAAAAACAGTAGCCAGCTAATCCATTGAATACAAGCAATAACAACATCAACAATGAATTAATTAAACCATTAACCAATCAAAACAATTAATTCCTAAACCAACTCCGAATTATTTTATAAAGTAACCAATCCAACAAATAATTACTAAACCAACTCAAAATTTATAGTAACACTAACCAATCAAACCAATTAATTACTACAACATTCATGAATTAATTTAAACATTAAAATACAAAGAAATAAATTCAAATAATATCTTAAATAACCATAAAATG
Organism: Ascaphus truei; assembly: GCF_040206685.1. Lineage (NCBI taxonomy): Eukaryota > Metazoa > Chordata > Amphibia > Anura > Ascaphidae > Ascaphus > Ascaphus truei. Next base: position 161,539,666 of record NC_134485.1, read on the forward strand.
CATTAGCTAACATAATACAACATTAACTACAAACGAACACCAATCGCAAACATTGTATTACCATTAAGCAGGAAAAAAACAAACAATGACATCCACATAAGAAACTGAAATTAAAAAAACCAACAGAAATACCAAGCCAGAAATGCCCCCCCAAATATTGTCATAATAATGTATTAATCTGTACCCTAAAGTTGTACAGATTAATATATTATCAGTCAATGTGCCTCCCCCAAATAATCAAAAAACACATCCAATGAAAAAACCTGTAAAAAGAGACATTTACAAACATTCAATATATTACTTACCATTAGAAGCGGTGGCCCTCCGACTCCCGGGGAAACAGGAAGCTCACGTACCTTGAAGGCCTCCAACAGCATCCGTTGCCATCCGCCATGAAGATCTGGATCAGGTACCCAAATCTTCTTTTTTCTTTCTTTAATCACCTTCTTCTATCTTCATCTGTCATCATTTCTTGATCTTCTTTATCTTCTATCTTCATCTGTCAATCCAAAAAGCCACATGGTAAATCCCAACCAATGTTGTCTCGTCGTCTTCTTGGGCACAAATGAGGCATCACGGCCTTAAATAGGGCTTGTAACGTCACATTTAGCCTCAAAATGGTTAACAGCCACCTGATTGGCTGTTAAAACCATGTTCCGACATTAATGATTTTTTTTTTAAATGACGTCACTTAAAGGGAATGATGCCAGCCAATCAGAATGGCTGTGCTTCATTTGCTATATATCTTTCTCCTACTGGTGTAAGTCCTGCTAGTTAGTTCCTGCAGTAGTTATCATGGGTTTCCACCGCATCAAGCCCTGCCTTGATTGGTGGAGGTAGGCCCCCTGACTCTGTGTGGAAGGCATGAGACACAGGGGAGGGGCCTGCTGACATCATGAGGGGTGGGGCTGTCTAAATTTAGTTGCCTGATCCTGTCAGTGGCAGTAGTGGTTAGAGTGAGACCTGTTTTAGGAGTGAGAGAAGTGAGACCTGTCCTGGGATCAGAGACAGGAGAATGCAGTCTTACAGTTGGAGGAGAAGCTCAGGCCAGACTGAGTAGAGCTGATCAAACTCTAGTGTGGTGGACCAATGCCTCTCACCTTGCAGGGGGTGAGGGGAAGGCTAGCCTCACCTTGAGGGTCTACACTTTGGGGTGGAGGTCGGGAGTAGTGGAGCTCCAGACAGCCCATCCTGGAGGGGTACATTCTGGAGGAGAAGGAGAGGAGGAAGAGACCCTGTATATTGCCTATTGCTGCTGCTGTGAACTGTTGGGAACAGAGAGTTCAATAAAGAGACATTGCTGCTTTTATAAGAGACTTGTGTGAGACTGAAATCTCTCGCCCTGAGACCAGGGCTTCTCTGGGAGGATTTCACCCTACCCCTATAGGGCTTGCCAGAGATGGAGGCGCTGCACCGTTGCTAGAAGATGAAGGCACTAACCCCAGAACACAGAAATCACCAGGCGCTCCTGAGGGTGTTCCAGGTGGGGGGAATTGCAAACTGTTATAAATCAACAAATAAAATTGAAATAAAAATATTAAAATGAAAATATACAACCAGTGTTCAATTGCAGCTCAACCTTCAATGGATCTTCCTTGTAGATCCTTAACTAGTTGCAGTGTCGAGAAGTCAGGGAGCGCAGACACCAGGATAAACATGAAAGGAAAAAAAACATAACACAAATAATAGTGCAATCCTGTATGATTGAGGGATGGAAAAACTAAAATGGGAACATGGAAGGTGGACAAAAATGAAAATTGCTACACAGATGGATAAAATAACAAATGGGTTTAGTAGGTAAACATCATGGAGCACACAGATGCAGTGGCAACTTACAAGAAAGCCCCAGAAATCAGGCAATGGAAATAGAGCACAGTCAGTGTCCGTTGTGGGAGGTAAAAAACCTGTGAGTGGTGAAACTGCTGCAGGGGATCAAGCTGCGCCGGCGATTCCTCCACTGCAAGCCACCACAGAACTTCCGGGTTTGATTCTCTCACTTAGTCTTCCGCACCACGTGACTGCGTCACACTGCGGACACAGCGGGCTTCTATTGGCACAGGAACCAGAGACTCAATGCAAGGGCACTTCTGCGGTTTGCTGGCAGCTTCGTCAGGAGTCTTTGGTACCTGCCAGGGGTTGGCTTGCACAATATGCAGGAGCACAACCAATCGGGAGTCGTATGTGACGTCATTCATCCAATCAGCTGCCTGCATCATTTCCACCAATGGTGGTGTGAATTGCTCGATGTTGAACCTATCATCCTCCAAAGGGGCGGGGCTAATGTCCGACATATTACACAAATACCTATAGTAATAATTTTAATGAAACACATATATGAAATCCCTATAAATCAAAAACTAAAAGACAAACGGCATAAAAAATAATCTTAAAAGGATGTGTGGATTGAAAACAACACCAATCACATAGGTAACAACTTGAAGGGAAGGAAGATAACCTATCATCCTCCAAAGGGGCGGGACTAATGTCCGGCATATTACACAAATACATATAGTAATAATTTTAATGAAACACATAAATGTAGTCCCTATAGATCGAAAAGCTAAAAAACAAACAGCATAAAAAATAGTCTTGAAAGACTGTGGGGATTAAAACCCACACCAATCACATAGGTGACAACTTGAGGGGAAGGAAGATAAAAATGAAAACAGGGATCATAGGGACGGAAGATTATTATGATTATTAAGTCATCTAATTAAAACATTATAAAATGAGCCTGTGGAGACAACAATAAAAGTATATTAATTCTCAAAACATCATCTTATAAAAAAGCATGATCTTATAAAAAAGCAGCAATATCAATGTCAATATTAAGACCATCGGGTTCCAGGGTTTTCAATTTAAAGATCCAGTAGCTTTCTCGCTGGATTAATCTCCTGTCCCTATCCCCTCCTCTCCAATGGGGGTCTACACATTAAATGGCTCTATAGGTAAGGCCTGCAGGATTACCATTATGTGCTTGCATAAAATGTTTTGGCACACTATGCGTTAATAACTTCCTCCTGATATTTCCCAAATGCTCCAGAATACGTGTTCTAAGGGGTCTTATAGTCTTTCCCTCGTTTTGGAGGCCACAGGGGCACTCCAATAAGTAGACAACGAAATTGGTCCTACAATTTGCAAAATGTTTAATTTGAAAAACCTCACCAGTTTTGTTTGATTTAAAATCTACTTTATTTGTGGAAGCGAAAGAGCAGGCCTTGCAATTAATGCATTTATAAAATCCTTTCAGTTTTGTTAGCCACCCATCTTGTGATTTGGTTTTAAAAGCACTTGGAGCTAATTGTTTTTTTAAATTAGGGGCTCTTTTAAAAATTACCCTAGGTTTATCTTATAATACACTGCCCAACACTGTGAGGGTTTGGGAGTCACGCCGCCCTCGGCGTGCTCCTCACTCACCTACAGCTCCGACGGAGATCCCCGCAGCACACTCTCATTCCCTCACCGGAGCGCCGGTCACTGCTTCACGTGGGCGCGCGCGCGCACGCCAGGACTGCACTTCTAATCTCGGGCTGGCGGCTTCACCCGGTCACGCGCACGCAAACCCCGCTATACGGAGGCATGGCCACACGGCGTCGCCTCAACCCCTTAAAGGTACAGCGCATCAAAACATTGCTGCAATCAAATGCACTCAGACTACTGGGCTTTGTGGCTCCTCCCATGGGACTCATTCTGGACCTATCCCTGCGGTATCCTGGCCCTTCTACACACCTCCACCTTGCTGCACTGCTATTGGACCCTCTCTCCTATATATACCTGGCAGAATCACTGACTCGTTGGCTGAGCATAGAACCAGTTGTTCTCACCATTCTCTGCCTCCCTAGTTCTCTTTGCAGACTTCCTCGTGAACCGAACCGGCTTCCGCTACGTCTTCCTGTACCTCTGGCAACCTGAACTCGGCATACGGCTACACGACTCTCCGCACCTCTGGCTTCCCGATCCTGGCTTACGGTAAACTACAACGTCCCTCTCTCCAACCCCGGACTTGGCAAACGGCCTTCCTACCAACCGTACCTCTCCTACCCCGATCCGGAACCCCAGACCAATCTACTCTCAAGACGTGCCCACGTGGCTGTGGGTGGCGTTCTAACCTTTCCCACCTCAGCACCGCGGTCCCGTCTCGTTTGTGGTGAGCACATCCTTACATTATGCTCAGCCCACCAAAAATGGACCCCGCTGAGGTGGAGCGGACTTTAAATGCCCATACTGCTCTTTTTACAAGATTAGAGTCTTATCTGGACCAATCTGATAAACGAATGGATGTTTTACAGCAAAGCGTCCACGCCCTTACTCTTCAAGTTCGAGTCCTCATGCGCCAATCTCCACCCGTGGCACCGGCGAATCCTTTCCCGATACCTCCGTTCAATCCAGAACCACGTATTCCTCCTCCCAAACACTACGCGGGGGATCCCCAAGGATGCCGGGGTTTCATTAACCAATGTCTCGTTCAATTTCGTCTCTCCCCCTCTCGCTTTGTGTCTTCTGTCTCCAGGGTTGGCTACATCTACTCCCTTCTCACCGACCAGGCACTGGCATGGGCCTCTCCCATCTGGGAACAACAGGGGTCTCTCACACAGGACATCGATCTTTTCGTCGAGGAATTCCGAAGAGTTTTCGATACTCCAGCACGGAAGTTAACGGCAGCTTCTGCTCTACACCACATAACTCAAGGAGATCGTTCGGTTGCCCTGTATGCTGTGGAGTTCCGCACTCTTGCTGCTGAGACGGGTTGGAACAACGAGGCTCTATCTTCTGCGTTCTGGCAAGGTCTGGCTGAAACTCTCAAGGATGAGCTCGCCGCACGAGATCGCCCTACTAACCTGGAGGAGTTAATCGCTCTGGCTATCCGTGTGGATCAGCGCCTACTGGAGCGGAGATACGAACGTTCTCATTACCGTCAACGGGTTCCAAGAGGTCTTGCTCCCACCTTCGTGGCTCCGTCACCTTCTTCCGGGGACATTCCTGAACCAATGCAGTTGGGGGGCAACAGGCTGTCTTCTGCTGAGAAGCAACGTCGGCGCACGGCCGGACTTTGTATGTATTGTGGCAATTCCACTCACGTTTTACCCCAGTGTCCCCACAGACCGGGAAAACGCCAGCTCTCAATGAGATCCCGGAGAGTTTCGTTGGGAATACTGACCCTTTCTCCCATCGTCCAAAACATCCTTCCTACCAGGATAGTCTTGCCTATAATACTGTCTGGAGAGGGGTTTCACACCCGGGCACGGGCGTTCAATGATTCCGGTTCTGCAGGTAATTTCATTGATGAGACTTTTGCTAGACAGAACAATATTCCATTTATCAACAGGAGGACGCCTGTAGGTCTGGAGGCCATTGACGGTCGACCTCTAAATCCGGCATTTATCACACTACAGACGGTACCTCTTCTACTGCAGTTCGTCGACGTCCATACGGAGATCATTACTCTCGATGTAATCCACACTCCCTCTGCTGAGTTGATTTTGGGTCTTCCTTGGCTCCAACTTCATAATCCTCGCATCGACTGGACGGATCGGGAACCTGTGCAGTGGTCTCCTTCTTGTGCCAAGACATGTACCAGGGTTTTCCAGAAGATCGGTGGAGTATCTACCATATCTGAGAAGATTAACTCCTTACCTTCTGTGTACTGGGAATTCCGTGACGTATTCGATAAAGCACGTTCCGAGGTACTACCGCCACACCGGTCTTTTGATTGTCCCATTGACCTACTTCCTGGAGCACCTCTTCCCAGGGGAAGATCCTACCCTCTCTCTCTTCCAGAGACAAAAGCCATGAACATTTATATTGCCGAGAACTTAGAAAGGGGTTTCATCAGAAAATCTTCCTCCCCGGTCGGAGCAGGATTCTTCTTCGTCAAGAAGAAGGACGGTTCTCTCCGTCCATGCATCGACTACCGGGGTTTGAATAATATCACACGCAAAAATCGATACCCTCTGCCTTTGATTCCGGAACTCTTCGACCGTCTCCAGGGAGCAACTATCTTTTCTAAACTGGACCTGAGAGGTGCTTACAATTTAGTAAGGATACGAGAGGGGGACGAGTGGAAGACTGCTTTTAACACCCATGACGGCCACTACGAGTACCTGGTTATGCCATTCGGTTTGTGCAACGCACCAGCAGTTTTCCAGGATTTTGTCAACGAGATCTTTCGGGACATCCTTAATACATTTCTTATTGTTTACTTAGATGACATCCTCATCTTTTCTAAATCCGTTGAAGAACACATCAACCATGTTCAACAAGTGCTGTTACGCCTTCGGGAGAACCATCTCTTTGCGAAATTGGAGAAATGTCAGTTCCACCTCAAATCGGTGGCGTTTTTGGGATACGTTATCTCTGACTCCGGTTTCAACATGGATCCAGAGAAACTTAAGGCTATTTTGGACTGGCCTCGTCCTACCACTCTCAAAGCCGTGCAACGCTTTCTGGGTTTTGCAAACTATTACCGACGTTTCATCCGCAATTTTTCCTCTACAGTATCTCCCATAACGGCTCTCACTAAGAAAGGTGTAGATCCTTCATCATGGTCTGAAACCGCCATACGGGCATTTGATCTGCTAAAAAAGGCTTTTGTGTCAGCTCCCATCCTCAACCACCCGGATCCTAAACTTCCATTTACCTTGGAGGTAGATGCATCGGACATCGGGGCTGGAGCCGTCTTGTCACAGAGGACATCTCCCTTAGCTAAACTGCATCCATGTGCCTTCTTTTCGAAGAAATTTTCGGCCGCAGAACGGAATTACGATGTCGGGAACCGGGAGCTTTTGGCGATCAAATTGGCACTAGAAGAGTGGAGACACTTCTTAGAAGGTACTGAGACACCCATAACCATTCTTACAGACCATAAGAACCTTCTTTACTTAGAAGGGGCACGTCGTTTGAACTCTCGACAAGCCCGCTGGGCATTATTTTTTTCTCGATTTAATTTTCTCATCTCCTTCATCCCTGGCTCCAAGAATCTAAAGGCGGATGCTCTGTCTCGACAATTCCTTGCTGAAGACAAGTCTGAAGAGCAGCTAGAGACAATTATTCCCTCTAGATGTATCCTGTCCGCCAACTCGTTTGATATTATGGGCAAGATTCAATCCGAGCAATCACAGATTCCTGTGGGGCTCAAGGTTCCGGAGGGAAGACTCTACACGGCACCTCAACACCGCAAAAGGGTTCTCGAGTGGTGCCATTCCTCTAAGTCTGCAGGACATCCAGGGATATGGAAAACCAACGACCTTGTTCAACGTACCTTCTGGTGGCCTGAGAGGGCTAAGGATGTGGAGGAGTTCGTCAAAACATGTGGCACTTGTGCTCGCAATAAAGTACCCCAGGTTAGACCTGCAGGCCTTCTTCTTCCCTTACCTATTCCAGACCGTCCTTGGAACCATATCTCTATGGATTTCATTGTGGAGCTCCCAGACTCCAAAGGAAAGAATACCATCCTTGTGGTAATTGATCGTTTTTCCAAACAAACTCACCTTGTTCCCTTAAGGGGTCTTCCAAATTCCTCCAGGCTGGCGGACATTTTTATCCATGAGATTTTTCGTCTTCACGGAGTACCTGCAACCATCGTCTCTGATCGTGGGCCCCAGTTTGTGTCAAGATTTTGGAGAGCCTTTTCTCGGAGGATGGGTATTTCACTTCATTTTTCCTCGGGTTACCACCCACAGACCAATGGGCAGACGGAGAGGGCCAACCAAAACCTGGAACAATACCTTCGGTGTTTCATAGCCGAGACTCAGGATGATTGGGTAGATCTACTTCCTTGGGCTGAGTTTGCTCTTAACTCCCTTCGCAATGACTCCACTCAAGAATCACCCTTCTTCATAAATTGTGGCTTTCACCCTTCCCGCCTACCCTTCTCTCCTATAACCTCAGGAGTACCAGCAGTTGATAAACGCATCTCCCGCTTAAAGGACTTATGGACAAAGACTCAGGAGAACTTAAGGGTGGCTACTGGGAGACAGAAACTTCAGGCAGATCGTCTTCGACGCCCGGTTCCAGAATTCGTCCCAGGAGACAGTGTTTGGCTTTCCTCCAGGAACATTCGTTTAAAGGTTCCTACCATGAAGTTAGCACCTAAGTTTCTCGGTCCTTTTCCTGTGGTCAAGAGGATTAATCCTGTGGCTTATCGTTTGCGTCTTCCACCCTCGTTGAAGATTCCTTCAGTCTTTCATGTTTCCTTACTTAAACCTGCATTCCGGAGTTCTCGCTTTTCTAAGTCCACGGTATCTCCACTTCCTCTTCTGGTTCAAGGTCAAGAGGAGTACGAGGTTCAGTTTATCCTGGATTCTAGGATCTCCAGAGGAGGGTTACAATATTTGGTTCACTGGAAGGGCTTTGGACCTGAGGAACGTTCCTGGATTCCCCACCGGGATCTCCACGCGCCTCGCCTCGTTCAGGCTTTCCATCGCAAGCATCCCTCCAAGCCATGTCATGGACGCCCGGAGGTCGCCCCTGAAGGGGGGGGTACTGTGAGGGTTTGGGAGTCACGCCGCCCTCGGCGTGCTCCTCACTCACCTACAGCTCCGACGGAGATCCCCGCAGCACACTCTCATTCCCTCACCGGAGCGCCGGTCACTGCTTCACGTGGGCGCGCGCGCGCACGCCAGGACTGCACTTCTAATCTCGGGCTGGCGGCTTCACCCGGTCACGCGCACGCAAACCCCGCTATACGGAGGCATGGCCACACGGCGTCGCCTCAACCCCTTAAAGGTACAGCGCATCAAAACATTGCTGCAATCAAATGCACTCAGACTACTGGGCTTTGTGGCTCCTCCCATGGGACTCATTCTGGACCTATCCCTGCGGTATCCTGGCCCTTCTACACACCTCCACCTTGCTGCACTGCTATTGGACCCTCTCTCCTATATATACCTGGCAGAATCACTGACTCGTTGGCTGAGCATAGAACCAGTTGTTCTCACCATTCTCTGCCTCCCTAGTTCTCTTTGCAGACTTCCTCGTGAACCGAACCGGCTTCCGCTACGTCTTCCTGTACCTCTGGCAACCTGAACTCGGCATACGGCTACACGACTCTCCGCACCTCTGGCTTCCCGATCCTGGCTTACGGTAAACTACAACGTCCCTCTCTCCAACCCCGGACTTGGCAAACGGCCTTCCTACCAACCGTACCTCTCCTACCCCGATCCGGAACCCCAGACCAATCTACTCTCAAGACGTGCCCACGTGGCTGTGGGTGGCGTTCTAACCTTTCCCACCTCAGCACCGCGGTCCCGTCTCGTTTGTGGTGAGCACATCCTTACAAACACTGGATCATCTTTTAAAATGTGCCAATATTTGTTGATAATGCCTTTAATTTCTGCAGCCTTCCTATTATAAGGTGTAATGAAAGCTGTTTGAAAAAAGTTTGCCGCCTACAAATACGCGCGGATGACGCTGTACGTGACCTCCTGACGAAGCACGTGGTGCAAAACGAGTAGAGGTCACGACAGGTCATCCTGTGCGTGTTTCCTGACAAGCTGAGACGGAGCCTGCAAGAGGCACAAGCGGTGTGTTCCATCTTCACGGTGTCGAGATCCGGATCCCTTTGCAGACACCGTGAACCCGCATTTCTGCCTCAGTGTAAGTGTCCGTCTCCCCTTGCCAGCTGTTCATACTTCTATGGCGGTTTCATTCTAAATCGTTAGTTAGAATTTCACTTTTTATTTATCATATGTATTTTTACTGTGTTTTGTATGCTGTACTGTTTAGGGTTCAGTTAGCATCAGAGGTCACTTTCCACGATCACTGTATCTTAGCTGTATAGCATTTATTGCTGAGGTGGGGTTGGATCCCCTCAGTATCTGTGTATTTTTAATAAATTACCATTAATTAACCCCTGGTGCGCATTTGTGCATTTTTTCTTACCTTGTTTTTCAGGGTTTATTACTACAGCACGAGCGCTGAACATCCTGCCTTTTCTGCTGTTTGAAAACCTGTTTCATTCTGTTGTCTTAATTTAGGTTGAAGGAGGGAGGCACGATCAATTTCATTGTTTTTTCGCAATGCCTCCAGCTAGAATTTTAAATGACACCATAACCTATGAGAAACTTATAAGAGATCCCACGAAAATGTTTTTAGATGCTTTAAATGTACATTTATTAAAGGGTAAACAGAAAGATATTTTAAATGAAAAATAATTTTTATATCTTAGCGTAACAAACCCGATTATACCGGTATTTTATTTTCTCCCAAAGATTCACAATATTTTAATAGAACCACCCGGGAGACCAATTATCTCAGGGATTGGGTCCATAACAGAAAATCTGTCAGAATATATTGACGTGTTTCTAATCAAATACGTCACGAAGATTCGATCTTATCTTAGAGATACTATGCAGGTATTAGAAATCCTCAATAAAACAGTATGGGAAAAAGGATGCTTTTTAGTGACAACAGATGTCACATCACTATACACTTTGATAAATCACAATCAAGGTGCAGATGCTATACGGAGAACCTTGATGGAAGGCCCAGATTTGATGCTGGATCAAGTTGATTTTATAGTAGATAGCATAGTTTTTATCCTGGAACACAATTATTTTTCTTTTAAAGATACTTTTTATGTACAAAAGTGTGGGACCGTCATGGGAACCAGGTTCGCTCCAAGTTATGCCAACTTGTTCATGGGCGTCTGGGAACTAGATTATATCTGGTCCCAGAACCTATCTCTGGCATAGGTATATTGATGACATTTTTTTCATTTGGCGAGGGGACGAGACATCCCTAAATTGTTTTTTACAATACCTAGATGTAAACCCCTTCAATCTTCTCTTTACTAGTAAGTATAGTCCAGTCCAAGTTGAGTTTTTAGATTTATTAATTTTTATTGAGAATTTTCAGCTGAATACAAAAACATTTTTTAAACCAGTTGACTCCAATAACTACGTTCTACAATCCAGCTGCCACCATCCAGGTTGGATACGAAATATACCTTTCAGACAGTTGAAACGCATTAAGCATAATTGCAGTAAGGATGCGGACTTTCAGAGCCAATCAAACATTATACAGAAAAGATTTTTAGACAGAAAATATGATACATCAACCGTAATGGAGGCATTGCGAAAAAACAATGAAATTGATCGTGCCTCCCTCCTTCAACCTAAATTAAGACAACAGAATGGAACAGGTTTTCAAACAGCTTTCATTACGCCTTATAATAGGAAGGCTACAGAAATTAAAGGAATTATCAACAAATATTGGCACATTTTAAAAGATGATCCAGTGTTGGGCAGTGTATTAGAAGATAGACCTAGGGTAATTTTTAAAAGAGCCCCTAATTAAAAAAAACGATTAGCTCCAAGTGCTTTTAAAACCAAATCACAAGATGGGTGGCTAACAAAACTGAAAGGATTTTATAAATGCATTAATTGCAAGGCCTGATCTTTCGCTTCCACAAATAAAGTAGATTTTAAATCAAACAAAACTGGTGAGGTTTTTCAAATTAAACATTTTGCAAATTGTAGGACCAATTTCGTTGTCTACTTATTGGAGTGCCCCTGTGGCCTCCAAAACGAGGGAAAGACTATAAGACCCCTTAGGAAACGTATTCTGGAGCATTTGGGAAATATCAGGAGGAAGTTATTAACGCATAGTGTGCCAAAACATTTTATGCAAGCACATAATGGTAATCCTGCAGGCCTTATCTATAGAGCCATTGAATGTGTAGACCCCCATTGGAGAGGAGGGGATAGGGACAGGAGATTAATCCAGCGAGAAAGCTACTGGATCTTTAAATTGAAAACCCTGGAACCCGATGGTCTTAATATTGACATTGATATTGCTGCTTTTTTATAAGATCATGCTTTTTTATAAGATGATGTTTTGAGAATTAATATACTTTTATTGTTGTCTCCACAGGCTCATTTTATAATGTTTTAATTAGATGACTTAATAATCATAATAATCTTCTGTCCCTATGATCCCTGTTTTCATTTTTATCTTCCTTCCCCTCAAGTTGTCACCTATGTGATTGGTGTGGGTTTTAATCCCCACAATCTTTCAAGACTATTTTTTATGCTGTTTGTTTTTTAGCTTTTCGATCTATAGGGACTACATTTATGTGTTTCTTTAAATTATTACTATATGTATTTGTGTAATATGCCGGACATTAGTCCCGCCCCTTTGGAGGATGATAGGTTATCTTCCTTCCCTTCAAGTTGTTACCTATGTGATTGGTGTTGTTTTCAATCCACACAGCCTTTTAAGATTATTTTTTATGCCGTTTGTCTTTTAGTTTTTGATTTATAGGGATTTCATATATGTGTTTCATTAAAATTATTACTATAGGTATTTGTGTAATATGTCGGACATTAGCCCCGCCCCTTTGGAGGATGATAGGTTCAACATCGAGCAATTCACACCATCATTGGTGGAAATGATGCAGGCAGCTGATTGGATAAATGACGTCACATACGACTCCCGATTGGTTGTGCTCCTGCATATTGTGCAAGCCAACCCCTGACAGATAACAAAGACTCCTGACGAAGCTGCCAGCGAAACGCAGAAGTGCCCTTGCGTTGAGTCTCTGGTTCCTGTGCCAATAGAAGCCCGCTGTGTCACAGTGTGACGCAGTCACGTGGTGCGGAAGACTAAGTGAGAGAATCAAACCCGGAAGTTCTGTGGTGGCTTGCAGTGGAGGAATCGCCGGCGCAGCTTGACCCCCTGCAGCAGTTTCACCACTCACAGGTTTTTTACCTCCCACAACGGACACTGACTGTGCTCTATTTCCATTTCCTGATTTCTGGGGCTTTCTTGTAAGTTGCCACTGCATCTGTGTGCTCCATGATGTTTACCTACTAAACCCATTTGTTATTTTATCCATCTGTGTAGCAATTTTCATTTTTGTCCACCTTCCATGTTCCCATTTTAGTTTTACCCTCCCTCAATCATACAGTATTGCACTAACCCCAGAAGCCTGTCCCTGTTGTCCCCGCTACCATCGCGGGAGACTCAGGCCCTCTTGTTCCTCACAGGTACTCACCACCATAAGACACGTAGCCAGCCCTCACTACACCCTAGGGGTCCAGTCTGCGACTACGGGGGGGGGGGGGGGAAGGGGGGAACATGGGTTACATAGTTATCATATCCCCTCTTAGACTCCTTTTGTCTAATGTAAATAAATCTAATTTAGCTAGCCTCTCCTCATAAGTTATATTGTCCAACCCCTTTATTAATTTGGTGGCTCTTCTCTGCACTCTCTCTAGTTCCATAATGTCTTTAGCTTTATTACTCCTTGATGATACTTCAGCTGGATACAGAAAAATTATAACAAAACCAGCTTTTCAATTGGGGTGCTTCCTATGTAATGGAATATAATGCCTCAAAGTGTTGCACTAACCAAACGAACCCCTCTACTTTTAGCTCCCGGACTTATTACTATTGCTTTGGCTGGGGCATGAGTCCCTGTAAAAAACTTACTGGGCCACCTGTGGCCTTCGGTCAGACGGCATGAAGAATACAAATACAGGGGCCTATGCAGACAGCTCCGAAAAAAATTATCGGCAGGGGTTTGAACTCACCATGGTTTTGCTGAGTTGCTCTCACGGTATACAAGAAGGCCCGAATACCTGTGAGAGCAACCTGAGCAAACACAGCGCGTTGCCGGTGGCGAGACGATCTGCCCTGCGAGAAGGGCTCCCCATGCGAGATCTGTCTTCTGCAGAGAGATCCGCCTCTCTCAGCGATAATGTCGCCGGGAATAAAAATATAATTTTTTTTTATTTATAGTGTAGATGAGCAGGGGGTCTCCGGGGGAGAACCTCGTTGGTTTCAAGTCCGGGGACCCCCTGCGTCTGTTATGGGGTGCCGGTATCTCCTATGCATTTAAATCCCACGGTCATGGGATCGGGACATTTACATGCATAGGAGATACCGGCAACCCATAACGGGACCTGTATTTTGGGAAGCAGGGGGTCCCCGGACCTCAAACCAACACAGTTCTTCTCCGGAGACCCCCTGCACATCTACACTAGTCTCAAAACACACATCAACTAACAATAATTAATTATCGTAGCGCAGGGGTGAGCAAACTTTTGATGCCGAGCCCCCCTTTTCATCCATGAAATTTCTCGGGCCCCCCCTGCCTTTTTATGAAAAAAAAACCTTTATTAAACGGTATACAATGTAAATACAAATATGTCTAAATACTTATTTCAACAGCTCGAGCTTGCAAAATTAGGCTGCGTCACCAACTCTCCAAGTATGAGCACAGGGTGTCCTGCATAATTTTGCAAGCAGGGGGGGGGGGCGTGGATCGGGGCTATTTTTATGTGTGGCTGTGTGTGTGTGCATTGACTGTGGCTGAGCGCGCTTCAAAGTCAATTTTGTTTGTCTCCCCAAGCGCCAGGCTTGGGAGAGCGTACGTGCACAAAGGCAATCCTTTTTTTGGGGGGCGGGGGGGGGCATTCATCAAACTCTTTGCTACCTCCCTTCCGTCTCTGCCCCACCCTTTTTTTCCCTTCCCCTCCCTTTTTTCCTTCTCCCATTTGCCTTTTTATTCTCCCTGCTCTTTGGCTTGCTGTCCCCAGTGTCATCCAAACTCCTACCTACAGTATTATGCATTATTTATTTATTTATTTTTCCATTTTCAATATTGTGTTTTCACTTTTTTAAATTATTTCTGTACATTCATAGTATGATTGATATAGTGGCAGCCTACCCTTTCACTTGCAGAGGATCGCAGCGAAGCAGGTTGCCAGCGGAGGAGAGCCAGACCACAGCGCTATTGCAAGGTAGCCACCGGAAGGAGAGGCGTTTGACATCACAGCACTGGGGTGTGCTCCTCCCCGTACCTCCGAAGCCCCCGTGCATGCGCACACACACCATCATGTGGCCGCCACCTGCATTATCCTGTTAGCCCACCCGCGCACATCTTCTTCGGCTGCCCGCCCGTGCACATCTTCTTGGCCACCCGTGCACAGCTTTTTCGCCCTCCCGCACACAGCGTCTGCCGGCCAACGCACACCAGGTTTCGCCGCATGCCACATGCGCCCCCCTAGATAATCTTGCGCCCCCCAGTTTGCACACCGCTGCATTCAATCACAACACCCACACAATCACAACACAGACACAGCACACATACTCAATCACAACACACACAGAACACAAACTCAATCACAACACACACAGAACATACACTCATATCACAACCAACACAACACACACACAGACAAAACAGACACACACCACACTCAATCACAACACACACTCAATCACAACTGTGACAGGGTGAATGAACGTCACCAGCCATATACCTGGCAAACGTATGTTAAGGCTTGCAGTGCAGCAGTGACGAGGTTAAGTTCAGTTGAGAAGGGCTGCTTAATTAGTCCGACCCCAGCTGCATAATCAAGGTGTTTTAAAACCCCCAGGCTGTACACACATGCAAGCTAGCTGGTCAGGAGACAGGACTGAAAGACTGAAGAGATTACTGCTATAAGGTCTGTTTTCAAAGTACATGGATATCCTGTATAGAGTGAACAAGCAGACACAAACAGGGGAGGTCACCAGACAAATACTGGTTCCCAAGGCATTTGTTAAAAGTGTCTTCACCCTAGCCCATACTGTCCCTTGGGGTGGTCAACTTGGTAGGGATAAAACCTTGGACCGTATTTCATCCCGATTCTATTGGCCAGGGATGCATAGTGATATTGCTAAGTTATGTGCGGCATGTCCGGAGTTTATTTATTTATTTATAAAATATTTTACCAGGAAGTAATACATTGAGAGTTACCTCTCGTTTTCAAGTATGTCCTGGGCACAGAGTTAAGACAAATAATACATGTTTACCAATACAGTTACATAATGAGCAGGGTATACATTATATACAAGACATTGCATGCAAGATAATATATATTATGGGCGTATGCAACAGTTACAGACCAGATTAAAATGTGTGAGAGCCTTAGATTTGAAAGAACTTAAACTGGTGGTGGATGTAAGAGTCTCTGGTAGGTTGTTCCAGTTTTGGGGTGCACGGTAAGAGGAGGAGCGGCCGGATACTTTGTTGAGCCTTGGGACTATGAACAGTCTTTTGGAGTCTGATCTCAGGTGATAGGTGCTGCATGTGGAAGGGGTGAGGAGCTTGTTCAGGTAGCTGCCAGCTAACAAGGCCGAAGGGACAAAAACCAGCCCCTTTGGTTCCTCTACCCTTGGTGTCAGTTCCCTTTGAGAGGATTGGGGTAGACTTGGTAGGACCTCTAGAACCTTCTGCAAAAGGACACCGGTTTATTCTTGTAATAGTTGACTATGCAACAAGATATCCCGAGGCGTTCCCCCTGAGAACAGCAATGGCGAAGCAAGTAGCCAACAAGTTGTTGGAGCTGTTCTCACGGGTTGGACTTCCCCAGGTTATGTTGACAGACCAAGGTAAAAATTTTATGGCTAAACTGATGCAGGATGTCTTAAAATTACTAGAGGTCAAGTCTGTTTGGACATCGGTCTACCATCCACAGACTGACGGATTGGTGGAAAGATTTAACCGAACTCTAAAAGGGATGCTGAGGAAATTTGTAGATTCAGAGAAGAGAGCTTGGGATGAACTTCTCCCTTTTCTGCTGTTTGCAGTGCGGGAAGTTCCCCAGGCCTCCACGGGATTGTCTCCATTTGAACTGCTGTATGGCTGCCAACCCTGGGGTATCCTAGACCTCCTAAAGGAGTCCTGGAGGAACAGCAGTCCCCTTCTAAGAATACCCTGCAATATGTATTGGACCTTAGGAAGCGCCTTGATGTGGTCGGGATTTTGCTAGGGAGAATCTTAGATCAGCCAGGACAGTCAGGAGAGACATTACAATCAAAATGCTCGTATGAGAGTGTTTCAACCAGGAGATCAGGTGATGTTGTTGTTACCCAGTTGTGAGAGCAAACTCCTAGCCAAATGGCAGGGCCCATTCGAAGTACTCCGCCGCACGGGTGATGTGGATTACGAGATCGCTCAACCAGGGTCCAGGAAGGGTAAACAAATTTACCATGTGAACTTGCTGAAACCTTGGAAGATGCAGCAGTCTCTATTCATCCACCCGGTGGAGGAGGAAACGGACTTGGGTCCTCAGCCCCCACGGGAGAACATCGTGGATGACGATAAAATCCCAATGGGTAGACAGTTGTCCTCTGAACAAAAAGGGGACTTGTTAGAAATAATTACACAATTCCATGATGTTTTTTTTCTGATTTGCCAGGGCAAAGTAATTTAATTTCACATGTGATTGAGACAGCACCTGGGGTAAAAGTACGTTCCCGTCCTTATAGGTTGCCTGAAAGTCGTAGGGCCCTGGTAGAGAAGGAGGTACAAGAAATGTTACACTTAGGAGTGATTGAGGAATCATGCAGTGAGTGGTGTAGTCCACTAGTTATGGTCGCTAAACCCGATGGGAAGGTAAACTTTTGTGTGGACCTCCGAAAGGTCAATGCGGTATCCAAGTTTGATGCATATCCGATGCCAAGGGTAGATGAGTTAACTGACGCCCTTGGTAACGCGGAATATATATCCACGCTGGATACTGGCAAATACCTTTAGAGGAAAAGTCAAAGTGCAAAACAGCCTTTGCCACTCCCATGGGTTTATACCAGTTTGTGACCATGCCATTTGGACTGCATGGAGCCCCAGCCACATTTCAGAGACTCATGGATAAAGTCCTGAGACCCCATAGGGCTTATGCCACAGCCTACCTAGATGACATTGTCATTTATAGTAAACACTTGCGGGCACATCAAAATAGGCTGAAAGCAGTCCTCAAATCTCTAAGAGAGGCAGGGCTCACAGCCAACCCTAAGAAATGTGCCTTAGGTAAGGCGGAAACCAAATACTTAGGGTATGCAGTGGGAGGTGGAAAAGTAAGGCCACTAGCCGACAAGGTAGTTGCCCTGAAAGACGTTCCGACTCCCCAAACAAAAACGCAGGTACGCTCTCTGCTGGGTTTAGAAGGGTACTATCGGCGGTTCATCCCCAACTATTCGGAAGTTGCAGCCCCATTAACGGACCTCACAAAAAAGTGTGCCCCTACACAAGTGGTATGGTCAAGGGAGTGTCAGAGAGCCTTTGAGGACATAAAAAGGTGTCTATCAGAGGGTCCCATCCTTAGAAGCCCAGACTTCAACAGGCCTTTTGTAGTGCAAACCGATGCATCAGAGATAGGGCTAGGGGCAGTGTTGTCACAACAGTTTGAGGGAGTGGAACATCCGATCCTTTTTCTGAGTAGGAAATTGTTCCAGAGGGAAAAAAAATAGTCAGTGATTGAGAAGGAGTGCCTCGCAGT
This sequence comes from Ascaphus truei, assembly GCF_040206685.1. Taxonomy (NCBI): domain Eukaryota; kingdom Metazoa; phylum Chordata; class Amphibia; order Anura; family Ascaphidae; genus Ascaphus; species Ascaphus truei. Next base: position 161,557,932 of record NC_134485.1, read on the forward strand.
AAAGTGGGCAATCGAGGCTTTGAGGCATTACCTGGCAGGAGTCCATTTTACTCTGGTGACAGACCATGCTCCATTAAAGTGGTTAAATATTATGAAGGACTCCAATTCTAGATTGACCAGGTGGTATATGGCCCTCCAACCCTTCTCATTTGAGATTCAGCACAGGCCTGGAAAAGAAAATGCAAATGCTGACTTCTTTTCTAAAGAAGGGGTGGATGATCGGGCTTCAGCCGTGCGTGGCCCCAGCCACACACTAACAGGGGAGGAATGTGACAGGGTGAATGAACGTCACCAGCCATATACCTGGCAAACCTATGTTTAGGCTTGCAGTGCAGCAGTGACGAGGTTAAGTTTCAGTTGAGAAGGGCTGCTTAATTAGTTTTACCCCAGCTGCATAATCAAGGTGTTTTAAAACCCGCAGGCTATACACACATGCAAGCTAGCTGGTCAGGAGACTGGACTGAAAGACTGAAGAGATTACTGCTATAAGGTCTGTTTTCAAAGTACATGTGTGATGAACTGTCTGTGTCCTGCATGCTGGAGAGAAGCTGCCTTGTTTTCTATGCTGAAGAGAAGCTATTTTGTTTTTGTCTGCTGAAGAGAAACTAATTTTTTTTGTATGCTGAAGAGAAGCTATTTTGTTTTTTTGTGTTGTATGTTTTTAAGGCTCAATAAATAAGCCTTATCAAGAGAACCCGCGTGTGTGGTTGCATCTACCCTGCAACAACAACCAAACACACACTCAATCACAACACCCACACACTCAATCACAACACACACAGACACAACACACACACTGACACAATACACACTCAATCACAACCAACACAGACAACACACACAACACTCATACTCAATCACAACACACACACACACAGCACAACATACAATCATAACAGTCACACACTTTCACCTGGGGGGGAAGTACAAGCATGCTCCGATCCCCCATGTGCTACTGCAAACAGACAGGAGGAGGCGGGGTTGTCTGTGTGCAGAGGTAAACCCCGCCCCCGCAGCAAGCCACAGCACAGAGACGCAGCAGCACTGAGCTTGAGCTTCTTGGCCGCCCGTGCACAGCATCTGCCCGCCCCCAGGTTTCACCGCATGCCGCCTGTGCCCCCCCTAAATAATCTTGCGCCCCCCAGTTTGCCCACCGCTGCCGTAACGAATAGCCAGTAAGGTACCGCTTTGATTTCTGGCTCAGGGACCCCCTGCTTCCCGACATACAGGCCCCGGTATGGGGCATCAGATGCCATTGTCGCCGCCATCTTCATAGCGTCCACTTCGCGTGATGTGTGACATGAAATAATTGGATACTGGCACCCGATATCTGGGCCTGTAACTCGGGAAGCAGGGGATCCCCGAGGCTGAAATCAATGCGAATCAGCTCAGAAGACCCCCTGCACCCGCACTCTATTAATAAAAAGACATTAAAGCAGCTTCATTACATTAGCGGCTATTCGCTAAGGCAATGAAGGGGTTAAGGCACAATAGCATGTTTATTGGGGACAAACCCCCCAATAAACATTGCAATATACAACACGCCCACCCCCTGTGCCCCCAACAACCCCTATACCCCACTAACTTTTATTTCCAATAGGTTTTAAACTCATGTAAAGTTGCAAACTTTTTCAATATCTTTTTCAATACTTTTGCAATATCTTCATTTTTGGGGAGATTAACAGGAATTATACCATAGGCCAGCAGTGACCCTCGGATGGTCCCCGCTTGCCTGCAGTACCAATTCTATGCCCCCCCCAAAAAAAAATACATAAATACTTTCAAATAAATACATCCCCCCCCCCCCGCACCCAAACACATACAGCACAGTAATGGGCACAATTAATATTATCCACATATGGATAATAGTGCATTTGCCCATTTAAAATACAATAAGCAGCAGAAATAAAATAAATAAATCTTGCACTCCCCCTTGCCAGGCTGCCACGATGAAGGCCTTGTCCTCATCCTCATCCCGTCCATGCCCTCTGGTGCTGCAAAAAATACACAAGAATAAAAAGCGACAATAAAATGTCCCCTAACCCCTTAATCCCCTTAGCGGTTAGTAACCAATAGAGTAATTAAGGGGTTAACCTACCCTCACCACTACCTACCCATGAGCCCTAACAACCCTCCCCCATTACCCTCCGTGAGGCCTAACCACCCTCACCCACTACCCACCCGTGAGGCCTAACCACCCTCACCCACTACCTACCTGGGAGGCCTAACAACCCACCCTTAGGGACAATACCCCCTTCACCCACCCCCACTTCCCACAATAAAAACACTACACAGAACAGCCCCACTACCCACCTTCTAGGCCCCACAATAAACATTACCATATTTAATAAACATAACCCACCCCCTGTGCCCCCCCATAAAAACATGATTTATTACTTTGCATACAGGCTTAATACCTCAGGCCGACGGTAGTCCCTGGTGGTCCCGACGGGTGTCCGCAGGCCCCACAGTGCACCCTGGGGGGTGCCCATGGTTGTCTGGGGGTCTCCGGGTGGTCCCCGCTAGGCGCCGTGGGCCTTCAGGTGGTTCTCGTGGGTCACCGTGGGCCCCAATGGGGTCCACTGGTGGTCCTGTGGGCTGTCTGGGGATCCCCGGGTCATCCCCACAGGTGTCTGGGGGCCCTTGGGTGGTTCCCACATGGGTTTGGGGGCCCTCAGGTAGTTTCCACGGGGGTCTGGGGCCCTCGTGTGGTCCCTGCAGGCCTGCGGGCCCCCTCAGCTGTGGGGTCCCCGGTTCTTCCCCGCAGGTGTCCCCCGTGGGTCCGCAGGTGGTACCTGTGATCGTCCGGGGGTCCTCGGGTGGTACCCTTAGGCGTCCGGGGGTCCTCAGGTGTTCTCCATAGGTCCCCGCAGACCTAAGTTACCAACACTGTATGTAAAAAATAAATAAAACATGGCCTAAATGTAAATAAATCAACCCCCCCCCCCACCACCACCACCAAACACATACAGTACAGTAATGTGCAAAATAAAAATTATCCAGATATGGATAATAGATTATTTGCCCATTATTAAACACATTAACCAGCATAAGTAAAGTAAATAAATGCAGTTCTACTTACCCCTGGCATTATGAAGGGCATCCTCATCAGAATACTGCAAGGTCCCTGTCCTTTGTTGCCAGAAAAATACATAGCAAACACATTCTAATGTCCGCTAACCCATTAATTACCTTATTGGTTAATAACTGCAAAAGTAATTAAGGGGTTAACCCACCCTGCCCCAATACCCACCCACGAGGCCTAACCACCCTCCCCAGGCAACTACCCCCACCCTTCACCCATTCATTTGTACAGTGGCTTCATCATGCCCATATATAATATATATAATATGGGCATGATTAACCAATATACAAAGAAATGGTTAAGGATTACCAAAACATGCCCAAATAAAAAAACAAGCACATCTCAAAATAAAACACAGCAAATAGCCAACTAAATCTATAACAAATGCCAATCAAACAATTGAATGGTACAGTGGGTACATGATGCAAATAATCTGCATCATGTAACACTATGACACTCAATGCTCAAACTAAAAGAAACAATTACAAACAAGATCCAATACCACCCAAACAATGATAAAATAAAAAGAAAGTAAGAAGCCCATCTGCAGACCCACCTGCGGGCAAGAACTGGGAGCTCCACATACTGTAACAGTATGCTCGGCCCCACAATACCAGACCGCCCTGTGGTGAGGTTTGGTAGGTTTCTAACTGAACTTATGTCCCAGCCTGTGGACCAGTCCCTGTTTGAAGAACTGTACATGTTTGAGAGACTGCCTCCACCCGAAAGTACATTCATGTATGAAGGTCTAACTCCCCTGGAAAACTGATCCGTAAGAAACTCCTTACTTCAGCCCAGCACCTTAGAGAGTCAAAACAGATCCAGGACACCCAATTTCACCTTGCCACTTCCATCTTAGACCTCTTAGACTGGGGTACTGCGAAATCTAGGCTACTAGATCAAGTTCGAGATACGTCCCATATGCTGTACCTAAATTTTGACCAAAACATAAGAGAGAATGACCCTCTCCTCGCTACCTACGCACTTTCTAATCACTTCTCCTTTCCTGCCAGTCCTGTTACCAAATCCATAGGATTACCGCCCCTTCCTGAGACCCACGAAGCTTCTGCTCTTGATGCGTGAGGTGGCGTCCCGCCAGACAATCCCACCAGGAAGATAGTCTATCTTGAACGATGGTCTGCGTCCAGACACAATAATCAGGGCTGCACAGCAGGTGAACTGTGTCCCTGAACTCAGCAATAACTAAAGTGGCAGGGTCCCTGCCTAGGGCCTGTCCCTGCTGCAACCATAATCTGGGTTATGTCTCGGGCCTAGGGGCGTAACGTGGCCTAGTATAGGGGCTACTGCTGCCTACACACACCCTTCCCTAACCTGCTCCCAGCTCTGACTAACTAGCATGGTGTAATGCACAACAATGTATCCATCTCTGCAGGGAAGTCTCTAAGCCTATTGGCTCCCTGGCGTCAGGTGGTTTAGCAGTCCCAGTGGCTACTGAGTGTTGTAGTCCTTTGCAGAGCTCTTTTACATTGGGGGCGCGTGCGCGATCGCAACTGCGCATGCACAAGTCTGTAATGGCCGGCGCATGCACTGACTGGGGATGTCCCTGCACTATGGAGCGTCACCTCTGCCCATCTGCAATCTTGTTAATGACCATCACAACTCTGCTGCGCATGCTCGAGCTCCCGCGAATGCTTTAAAGATGGCGGCGCCTTGCTGTAGATGCCGCCGGGAGCCCCCGGCAACGCGCTTCCCCTGTAGCTCCCCGGCACAGTGCAGGGGTCCCCCCACTAAGCGGAGGTAAGGGGGGCCCAGGGGGAACCCTGCTACACTGTATGTATGTACATCTTTATATAGTGCCCACAGTGTACTCAGCTTTTTACAAAAGGACAACATAATACAGGGAATAATAATAATACAATACATAAAGTGCAACAAACAAGAGAAAACACTAGGAAAGGAAATCCCTGCCCCGGAGATCTTACAATCTAAGTGGTATGTTGGGAATCTTACAGCAGGTGAGGGAATAAGTGCAATAGATAGCAGTGCTTGGCAAGAGTGGCTGGTAGGAATGACTGTGGGTGTGGGACAGTAGCCATGAGTTTAGGCTATTGAAAAGCTTCATTTTAGAGGTAAGTTTTATGGTTTGACTTAGAGTTGGGGAGAGAAGGTGCTTGGCGTATACTGAGAGTGATGGAGTTCAACAGATAAGGGGCAGTGAGGGAAAAGGTTTAAGTCGAGAGAGAGCAGTAGACGTGAAAGCGGTGAAAAATAGACAGTTATGGGTAGAGTGCAGGAGACAGACAGGGACAACACAACATGTTCTAGCAGTTTGGAGGCAAAGGGAGGAGAGATACATGGTGGTAGTTAGAAAGGCACATAGGGTCGAGGGTGTTTTTGAGAATAAGTGTGACCACCACATGCTTCAAGATGAGGGGAAAGGGAGGAGTTGAAGATGTGGGTGAGAGTGGGGACTAAGACCAAAGTAAGAGTTCTGATAAAAGTGTGAGGGGAGGGGATCTAGAGGGCATATGGAAGAAGATGAAGAGAAAATAAGCTGAGAAACTTCAAACTTTGTAACAGGAGAAAAGTAGTCCAGAGTGGAAGAAGAAGGTATACGTAGAAGCAGATAGGAGGGGGAAGCAACAGAAGGAATATCATTGTGTCAAGCATCCACTTTGCCTTTAAAGTGATCAGCAAAGGTTTAATTAGAGGTGAAGGAAGCAAAGTGAGGGTAAGTATGCCTAAATGGTGATCACTCATCACTAATTTTTTTTGGGGGGCGTGGCGGTTGCAGAGGCCTTATGCTCTCCCCCGAGTCATTTAAATTAAATGCCAGTGGACCACGCGAGGCCTCTTCAACCTCAACTTACCAGGATTCAGACGGCTTCTGGATGCGTCGCCATGGGGTCATGTGACGTTACGTGTCGCCATGCTAACGTGTGTTAAATGACGCTGTGGGTCATTTGACGCCTGTTCACAGGAAAGGGGGGGGCGTGAGCGCTGGGACTCGGATGCAGGGGGCCGCAGAAACTTTGCGCACTCCTGGGTTAGAGGGACGGGTGTGCCGGAGCCCAGAAGGGGCATATAGATCAAGTGAGGAGGAGAAGATAGAGTTGACAAGTTTGTCAGTTTCAGAGGAGGGAGAGAGAGGAGAGGTTAGCGTTCAGGGGAGATGGCAAAGCAGAGAGGTCAATGGAGTGAAGGTCTCGAGAGTAGTGATGAGTATAGGTAGAAGAAGGGTCAGAGGAATGAGTGGTAGTGAAAGATAGAAGGTGATGGTCAGAGAGCCAAAGGGAGGATATAGAGAAACCCACGGGTTTCGAAACGCGTTGGAAGAGCCAAGAGCAGTATTGTTTTTAACTGTACTGCCCCATTACGACGAGCCTACCCAGTGTAACCGGCGCCAGTATCGGCGAGAAACCCCGCGGTGACGTCACCAATCCGGAAGTGTCCAAACGGAGGGGAGAGAGAGGATCTCAGCTGGTGTAGAGCTCCGTCTAAAGCAAAATCTATGGCAGAGCTGCTACCGTGTTGACTCGCTTATGGGAGCAAGGACTATCAGAGACTTCTTACTTACCTGAACAGGAACCGGTGTTAAAGGAACCAGCTTCCATCCTCATGTGAGGACATCTGATCCGGCTTCCACGTGGTGTTGGGTAACATTATCCCGCAAATGCTTGTTTATTGCTACTTTGATGTACGTACGATACTCACCTTAAATATTGTTTATGTTAATATAATTTTTAATGCACTATGAGCGTTGTGCGCTGTGTTTTTTGTGTTTTTATCTGCTAGTTATAGGGGGTTCCTGAGCCCTCCCTTTACCGCAGCTGCAGACGCTCTAATCAACCAAGGTCACGTATTTTACCTTACATATTCATCACTATACTTATAACATTAGTTGCGCACTTTTTTCTTCACTTATTCATTCCTGTAAGTGACAGTCTGTTCTCATATGGCTCTTGAGCTGTTCTCATCCGGCTCTTGAGCTGCTCTGTCCTGGGAGTTGGAGGAGTAGACCAAGCTCCACCCTGGGACCATGGGCCACTCTTCTATACGGGTCCTACCCCATACCCTGGGAAGGTATAGAGGATGGAGGCGCTGCACCACCACTGAATGGAGGCTACTATCCCAGAATTTAGGCTACTACCCCAGAAGCCTGGTCCTGTTATCCCCCACACCACCACGGGAGACTCAGGCCCTCCTGTTCCATGCAGGTACGCACCACCCAGTACATGTAATCCGCCCCCACACACCCTAGATATGTCAGATGAGTCTAGGGGGGGGGGATAAGGGTTACATTTGGAGGCGCTGCTGAGATAAACAGGTCAGACTTACCGCAAGGCAGAGCAGGAAGAGGGATGTGCACTCTCCGGTCAAGTGCTGAGGAACGTAGGGTGCAATTGCACACCGGGGGTAGTCAGGGGAGCGTGGATCGCCACTCCCGCACAGTACGCCCTGGGCGCCCTAAGCGGGTAGCGTAAGAGGGGTGCATAGCTATCGCTGTCCTAGTCCCTTGAGGCAGATAGTGTGAGGCAACTGGGGGGGGGGGGGGTCAGCCTGCTAACTAGTCCAGGGACCATGGCCCAGGGCCCGCACTATGAGTGGCCAATAGAGGGACGCCCATATCTAGGGAGGTGCCCGGTACACTAGCTAGCACCCACACAGAACATACCACAGAGCACTTGCCGGAACGAACATCGAGCACAGTACACACACAGAAGGAGTTCTGCCTAGCCTGGGGTATGCCACCTCATATTAGTGGGCAACAGATGAGCATGCAGAGAGAAGTAGAAGGTGTCGAGGAGATCAGTCCGTGTCTAGGAGAAAATTACACCTTAGACACTGAGGAGAGCACACAATTACATGTGGTGGGCGCATCAAAGATGGCGGCCGTCACTACATGTGCTCCGCGGAGCAAAGAACCCTCCAAATGGCGACCAAGGCGCCATCAGCGGCCCAGCAGATAGCAGCCGATCTAAAATGGCTTTTCCCGCCAATCCTGGAGCACGCATGTGAATCGTGCAAAAGAACTGTACGAGAAATGTGGCGGGAAATGTGCAGGGGTTTGGCGCCAAATCCAGATCCCCTGCAAGAAGAGCAGAGCGGCGTGAAAGCCGGAAGCCCACCCACCTGTGCTGTGACTGGTCAACAAACCAGGTCGCGTCACACTGAAAAAAGGAGGGCCCCGCCTCTGGATTCCACCAGAGGGAGGGGGCACAAGGAGAGCCAATCAGGAGCGTCCCCAGCAAAGGGAGGGACAGGAAGCGAGAGCGAAGAGCTTCACTTCTGTCTGGCATTCGAGGAGCAAGGAGCTGAAACACTGAACTGTTCCACCCCTGAGCTAACCATGTCCGAGATGAGCACTACGATCTACAGTACCAACTACCAGGAGGCTTACTGGTAGTGGAGGTAGCGGAGCACGAATACCTCCGGTGTTTGTGTGTACACTGCGGGATACCCGGAGCGGTCCCAAGCACCAAGGCACGATGTCCTCAATGCGGCAGGCATGAAACAGAGGGGAGGTCCTGCTAACATCATGAGGGGTGGGGCTAAGACTATTTAGCAGCCCATTCCTGTAAGTGACAGTTTGTTCTCATCCGGCTCTTGAGCTGTTCTGTCCTGGGAGTTGGAGGAGTAGACCAACCTCCACCCTGGGACCAGGGGTTACTCTTCTATACGGGTCCTACCCCATACCCTGGGAAGGAATAAAGGATGGAGGCGCTGCACCACCACTAAGAGAATGGAGGCTACTACCCCAGAAGCCTGGTCCTGTTATCCCCCACACCACCGTGGGAGACTCAGGACCTCCTGTTCCACGCAGGTACGCACCACCCAGTACATGTAATCCGCCCCCACACACCCTAGATATGTCAGATGAGTCTAGGGGGGGGGGGAATAAGGGTTACATACAGTTTAAGGTTTTCGTTAATTTTCTACCCACCATAACCTGATTCGTGGATATTTTTAACAAAATGAGATACAGCTCAATATAATATGGGCGCCATGCAACTCACTTCTCATATTGCTCTCTCTCCACCCTCCATTCAAAATGCTGTGACGCTGCTTCCTTACGCTGGGGAATATTTTGGTAACATTTATTAGAGCCCTTCTTCAGTATTGGTAATAGCTTGGCAGTATATTGAAGAGGGTCTTATATCACAAACTGAACAGAACATAGCCTAGAAACAAAGCTTGATGCATTGACACTGAGTGATTCTCTTTTAGAGGTGAAGCATAAATGCGTGTTATGGAGCCATGCTCTATTTTGGCTCTTGGCTACAGCATATTTAAGAAGCTGGTTAGTGAAGTTCTTACATCTGAATTACATTGTTAAAGGGGCAGTCCATCCTACGATGGAAGTGACCTAAGGACTGTGGCATGTTTCATAGTTTAAATGTGGCTGATTGAAGAACAAATTAGTTTACAATGCCTTTGCAGGGCATTTACATTATTGATCTGATGGCTTTTGGTGATGAGACCATTTATCAGTCTTCCAATGACAGGTAAGTTATTCTTTCTGCTCCGTTGTTTACTAGTAAACTAATTATGAAGCCATCATTATTCAACCAGAGGAACATAAGTAGCTAATATGCTACAGAAATGTAAAACCTTTTTTTTTTTTACAAGATACTGTACAAATAAGTAAAATGGTCACCCATTTAAATCTTTTGTAAGAAAGCCAATTACACATAAGTTGTTTACATTTGTATTTTTTACCCTCTAGGATAAACTGCCTCTTTAATACGATGAGTGCTGGAAGATAGGTGGCACCTGTAGGTCTTCTGGATCTCAACCAGGTATTCACTTAGTGTAGCGATTACCTGATCGCAAGCAGGTCCCCATGATGTAAATGGAAGCCACTTATTGGCAGGTTCGGAAACTCGTGCAGTTTTAGTAACCGTGATTAGCTTATCGAGGCGAATCATGGCTCTAGAATGGCGAGTTTCTCCCAAAATCCTCACGCCAGGAAAAGTGGCATGAGGCTGGTGAGAAGCTGTTGAGAGGCGGCAAGACAGGACTATGTGGCAAAGAAAAAATGTGGAATACATTTAAATAAATACACCCCCCCCCCACCCCCAACACATACAGTACAATAATGGGCAAAATAACTATTAACTAGATATGGATAATAGCTGATTTGCCAATTAAAAAGCAAACATTATCCAACCAGCATAAATAAAGTAAATAATACTTTCTACTTACCCCTGCCATCATGAAGGGCATCCTCATCAGCATACTCCAGGTCCAGGTCCTGTGTTGCCAGAAAGAATACAAGAAAAAATACAATCTAATGGATCCTAATCCCTTAATGACCTAAGCGGTTAATAACCAAAAGGTTATCATTTCAAAAGAATGTGATGTCACTTTAAGGAATGATGTCACATCCTTTTGAACTAGTGTGACCTATCGCATAGTACAGCCACCAATGGGATTGACTTCAATCCCATTGGCTGTAATACCATTTGGTATAGCCATGTGATTTTAAGGATGTGACAAACCTCCCTTGGAGATGACGTCACATCTTTAAAAAAAGGAATCGGATTGGAGCTGTACCATCTGACCCAAAAATGTGACGTCACAGGCCATATATAAGGCCTGTACGAGTCAACATCCTCAAGGAGCCGACGAGACAACATCCTGTTTTAAACGGCCCGGCAATTTTTTTTATGGAGGCTTATAGCATAGGCCCCTAATAATCATAAAATCAAGACTAATTTTGATTTTTGTGGAACTCCGGAGGTCTGACTTCCAACCAGGCCTGCCAACAGGGGGGGTCTGCTGTGGTTGGCGTCCTGGGCCCCGTGAGTCAGGGGGCCCGGCCAAGCACAGGGGATCCACCAAGCAGCGCGTGCTTCTCTCCCAATAATAATAATAATTTGTGTTGGCACGCTGCCAGGATTTTTTTGGGGCCTGCACCAAGCTCTATACGAGCTTGCTGTGAGGATTCAGGGATCGCGGCGTCCGCGCCCTGCTGCCTCTTCTCCTCTTTTAACCCCCGCTGCTGTGGCGCATGCTCCTCGCCGGCGTCACTCACCTCCGGTGGGTCTGGGGGTTCCCCGCCGTCCTCTTCGTCCTCGGGCTCCTGCGGGATCTTCATCCTCTCACGCGGTCGCCATGTGTCCCGGCTGCGCGCCTGAACAGCGCGCGCCGGGTGAAGATAATTTATTCACTGCTCTTGCAGTGAAAACACGCCCCCAGCACACTAACAGGACCTCCTGTCAAAACAAAAGTCCTCACCTGCCTGCCAATCAAAGGGACCTATCCATGATGGCTCCATGCAGTCCTCCAGGCCTGCCCCCACCTCTGATTGGTCAGCCACACTTTATAATCCCTGTCCATCCTCTCACTCATTGCTCGACATAGTTTCCACTTGGACACTACTCTGGCATTCTCTCTCTCATTCTCTCAGGTTACGACTTGGCTTGGCGGACGTCTATCTCTGGCTCTAGACCCCTGCTTGGACAACGACCTTCCGGAATTCTCCAATCCCTGACCTTGGCTAAAACGGCAACGACGACGGCACTTCTACTCCGGTACCGGCAAGTATTGCTAGCAAAACATCATCTGGCCTGGCAACGCCTATCACCACACTCTGGACACGCTCCTTTTGCTGTGGGTGCGTGCCTATATACGTCCCTCACCTCAGTAGAAGGGACGGGTCTGGTCTGCGGGCAGCACCGGCGTAACATTATGTCGAGCCCACAAGACGCAGACCAGACTGATGTGGACTCTATGATGACGGCCATGTACCAACAAATACAGGCCTTAACGGATCAAGTGGCTATCCTCTCCCAACAGGTACAGGATCTTTCTCTACAGGCACCACCTGCGCCTGCGCAGTCCGATACAACGTCCACTTCATCCTCAGCTCCGAAGATTCCGGCTCCGAGGCCCTACGCAGGGGACCCCCACGCTTGTCGTTGCTTTCTCAACCAGTGTGAGATCCAGTTCGAGATGGCTCCGCAGCTGTATGCTACTGGCCGAAAAAAGGTAGCTTATGTATATAGTCTTCTCACAGGTAATGCACTGGCATGGGCCTCTCCGATCTGGGAGTTTCGCCCAGATATTACCCGAGATTACGCAGCCTTCAGACGAGACTTTCGACAGGTCTTCGATACCCCCGCACGACAAGAGACTGCTTCTGATTCCCTGCTGGAGCTTACACAGGGACGTCGGCCTGTGGCCCAATACACCTTGGAATTCAGAACCATAGCAGCTGAGACTCGTTGGGGTCAGGAGGCCTTAGTCTCCGTCTTCTGGAAAGGCTTAGCGGACTCCCTGAAGGATGAACTTGCTTCTCAACCCAGGCCAGAACTGCTGGAGGACCTCATCTCCTTGGCCATTCGTATGGACCAGCGTCTTCAGGTACGCCGCGTTCAGCGTCAGCAACCCCGATCTACGCCTTTTCGTGCTCCATTTTCCAGGTCCGCTACTACCCCGAGAACCGTCTTCTCTCTGCTGCCGGCGCTGGAGGCCCCCGAGCCGATGCAACTCGGACTCCAGCAACCTCGGGTACCATTACGACAACTTCGCTCTACTGAACAGTTGTGCCATCATTGCGGATCTTCTGAGCAGTGCACTCGTAACAACCCACCATCTTCGGGAAATGACCAAGCCCAGTGAGTACAAAGGGGCGCTCTCTGGGTGCTAATTCTCCTTGTCCCCCATCCAGCAGGGAACTTTCTAAAAGATTGACCATTCCCGTTTCCCTTTCTGGTCCGACCTTCCGCACCTCCACAGCAGCATTTATCGATTCCGGCGCAGGAGGGAACTTCATGGATCAGACCTTTTCGGAACAAAATCAGATTCCACTCTCCAAAAAGAAATTCCCCGTTGCCTTGGTCGGGATTGATAATCGGCCTCTCGCTCCGGCTTATATCACCTTGGAGACCGGTCCGATCACCCTTTCTACTCATTCTCACCAAGAGACTCTGGGCTTTGACGTGATTCATGCTCCAGGAACACCGATCACGCTCGGCTTGCCCTGGTTACAGAAGCACAATCCGCTCATCGATTGGGTATCCCCTAATCCTATTGACTGGAGGTCAAGGTCAGAGGAGTCTTCTTGGTCTACCGAACGACCATCTTTTCTATTAGGTAAAACATCCAGTCCTCTGAGGGAGTTACCTTCTCCGTACGCGGAATTTTTGGACGTTTTTAGCAAGACAGTCTGAGCTTCTACCCCCTCATCGTTCTTATGACTGTCCGATTGACCTGGTACCTGGATATACCTTGCCAAAGGCCAAATCTTACCCTCTCTGGTTGCCCGAGACGGAAGCTATGGATGAATATATTCGTGAGAATCTTAAGCGGGGCTTCATACGTCATTCCAACTCCCCTGCGGGGGCCGGATTCTTCTTTATCAAAAAGAAAGATGGTACTCTTAGACCATGTATTGATTACAGGGGTCTGAATCAGATTACGCTGAAGAATCGTTATCCACTCCCACTCATCTCCGAACTCTTTGACAGACTTCAGGGGGCCAACCTCTTTATTAAACTTGACCTTCGTGGGGCATATAATCTCGTCCGCATCCGTAAGGGCGATGAATGGAAGACTGCCTTCAACACCCGTAGTGGACACTACGAATATCTAGTGATGCCCTTCGGGTTGTGCAATGCACCAGCAGTTTTTCAGGACTTCATCAATGACATTTTTCGGGACGTTCTCAATCGCTTTGTCATTATCTACCTGGATGACATCCTTATTTTTTCTCAAAACGTACAGGATCATATCATCCATACGAAGTTTGTCCTTTCACGCCTCCGAGAGAACCGGTTGTTTGCTAAAATGGAGAAATGCATTTTCCATCAGTCTACCACTTCCTTTCTCGGATACATCATCTCCAACAGAGGTTTGGCCATGGACCCAGAAAAACTGAGAGCCATCGTGGATTGGCCGCAACCCACTTCACTCAAATCTATTCAATGGTTTTTAGGGTTTGCCAACTATTACCTGAAGTTTATCCGTAACTTTTCTACCATTATCGCCCCTATTACGGCACTGACCCAAAAAGGTGCAGATCCTTCATTTTGGTCTTCTGAGGCAGTCACGGCATTCGAAACGCTGAAACAAGCTTTTGTCTCTGCTCCCATCCTTCGACATCCAGACACTAATTTCCCATTCACCCTAGAGGTTGACGCTTCGGACTGTGGGGCTGGTGCGGTTTTGTCTCAGAGATTTTCTTCCCAGGATAAACTCCATCCTTGCGGGTTTTTCTCCAAAAAGTTTTCTTCTGCAGAGAGAAATTATGACGTGGGCAATAGGGAACTTTTGGCCGTCAAGTTGGCTCTTCAAGAATGGAGGCATCTTCTGGAGGGGTCTAAAGAGCCATTCAGTATTCTCACGGACCATAAAAACTTATTATACATTGAGAATGCTCGTCGTTTAGGTCCTCGCCAAGCCCGCTGGTCGTTGTTTTTCTGCAGATTTAATTTTGTTCTCTCATATATTCCCGGCACTAAGAACGTCAAAGCGGATGCGCTCTCCCGGCAATACTCTTCTGAAGAGAGATCGGAAAAGACCACCGAGCCCATCCTCCCTAAACAAAGAATCTTGGCAGCTGTGGCGTTCAAGAATCTTGAGAAGATCATCAAGTCACAAGAGAATCTTCCGACCGGTATTGAGGTTCCAAAAGACTCTTTGTACGTAGAACCCAAATTCGTTCCTGAAATACTGGACTGGGGACATGCCGTCCGTTCGGCAGGGCATCCTGGATTCAAGAAGACATTGGATCTCATCCGTCGCACTTTCTGGTGGCCCAATATGGTTAAAACCATTCTGGAATTTACACGGTCCTGTCCGGTATGTGCGCGTAACAAGACTCCTCGTCAGAAACCTCAGGGTCTCCTCTTACCTCTACCTATTCCGGAGCGTCCCTGGTCCCACATTTCGATGGATTTTATTGTGGAGTTGCCTAGGTTGAATGGCATGAATACCATTCTTGTGGTAGTGGATCGGTTTTCCAAGATGGCACACTTTATCCCTCTCAAAGGATTACCCTCCTCACCCGCCCTAGCTGATATTTTCTCCAAAGAGATTTTCCGTATCCATGGGATTCCCATATCCATCGTGTCTGATCGGGGTTCCCAGTTCGTCTCCAAGTTCTGGAGGAATTTCACCAAGAGATTGGGTATCTCATCTTCCTTTTCTTCTGGATATCACCCTCAATCCAACGGACAGACCGAGAGGGTTAATCAATCCCTCGAGAAATATTTGAGGTGCTTCGTCTCTAATTCTCAGGATGACTGGGCGGAACCACTTACCTGGGCTGAATACGCCTTTAATTCTTCCAGGAATGAGTCTACCCGTGAGACTCCCTTCTTTATCAATTATGGATTCCATCCGGCTCGCCTACCCATTTCTAAAGACTTCTCTGGAGTACCAGCCGTGGATGAGCATATTGCCCTCTTACAAGACTCTTGGTCCAGAATCCAATCTGCACTACAAAAAGCATCAGTAACTTCTAAAACTCAGGCTGATCGTCACCGTCGTCTGGCCCCCAATTACAAACCCGGGGACAAGGTTTGGCTATCATCCAAGAACATCCATCTCAAAACTCCTTCCCTCAAATTGGCTCCTAGGTTTCTGGGTCCCTTTTCCATCTTGGAGCAGGTAAATCCGGTTTCCTTTCGACTCCAACTTCCTCGTAGTATGAGAATTCCGAATGTCTTTCACACCTCGCTTCTCAAGCCATTCATCTCCTGTAGCCTATTTCCGGACCACACTTCTAAACCAGATCCTGTGATGGTACAGGGTAACGAAGAGTACGAGATACAGGCCCTACTGGATTCCCGTCTTTCGAGAGGTAAAGTTTACTTCTTGGTCCACTGGAGAGGTTTTGGACCCGAAGAGAGGTCATGGGTTCCTCTGAAAGATATTCATGCTCCAGGACTCCTCAAACTCTTCCGTAAAAAGTTTCCATCAAAACCATGGAAGGATCATCCTGAGGCCGACCCTGAGGGGGGCGGGGGGGGGGTACTGTGAGGATTCAGGGATCGCGGCATCCATGCCCTGCTGCCTCTTCTCCTCTTTTAACCCCCGCTGCTGTGGCGCGCACACCTCGCCGGCGTCACTCACCTCCGGTGGGTCTGGGGGTTCCCCGCCGTCCTCTTTGTCCTCGGGCTCCTGCGGGATCTTCATCCTCTCACGCGGTCGCCATGTGTCCCGGCCGCGTGCCTGAACAGCACGCGCCGGGTGAAGATAATTTATTCACTGCTCTTGCAGTGAAAACACGCCCCCAGCACACTAACAGGACCTCCTGTCAAAATAAAAGTCCTCACCTGCCTGCCAATCAAAGGGACCTATCCATGATGGCTCAACGCAGTCCTCCAGGCCTGCCCCCACCTCTGATTGGTCAGCCACACTTTATAATGCCTGTCCATCCTCTCACTCATTGCTCGACATAGTTTCCACTTGGACACTACTCTGGCATTCTCTCTCTCATTCTCTCAGGTTACGACTTGGCTTGGCGGATGTCTATCTCTGGCTCTAGACCCCTGCTTGGACAACGACCTTCCAGAATTCTCCAATCCCTGACCTTGGCTAAAACGGCAATGACGACGGCACTTCTACTCCGGTACCGGCAAGTATTGCTAGCTAAACATCATCTGGCCTGGCAATGCCTATCACCACACTCCGGACACGCTCCTTTTGCTGCGAGTGCATGCCTATATACGTCCCTCACCTCAGTAGAAGGGACGGGTGTGGTCTGCGGGCAGCACCGGCGTAACACTTGCAAAGCGAGGCCCGGCTTTTCCTGCATGGATCCTGCATGGTAAGGTAAGTACTGCTCCATGCCTCCCTTGCCTCCCCCTTACCTCCCCTTTACATCCCATGCCCCCTTAGCTGCGATTTCCCCCCCTTGCTCCGTTTGCCCCCCCTTGCTTCGTTTGCCCACCCTGCTCTGTTTGCCCGCCCTTGCTCTTTTTGCCCGCCCTTGCTCTTTTTGCCCCCCTTGCTCTGTTTGCCCCCCTTGCTCTGTTTGCCCCCTTGCTTTGTTTGCCCCCCCCCCTTGCTCTGTTTGCCCCCCTGCTCTGTTTCCCCCCTGCTCTGTTTGCCCCCCTTGCTTCGATTACCCCCTTGCTCCGATGGCCCCCCGTGTGTCTGTGTGTATGTGAGTGTGTGGATGTGAGTGTGTGTGTGTGTGAGCGTGCGTGTGTGTGAGAGCGTGTGTGTGTGTGAGAGCGTGTGTGTGTGTGAGAGCGTGTGTGTATGTGTGTGTGTGTGAATACAGACACCAACCCACAGTCAGTCATAGTCACCCACCCACCCGTGTCAGTCGGCCACCCGTCAGTCACTCACCCAAGTGTCACCCACCACCCAAGTGTCAGTCACTCACCCCGCCAAGTGTCAGTCACCACCCGTGTCAGTCAGTCAGTCACTCACCCACTCAAGTGTCAGTCACACACCCACCCAAGTCGTCTATACGAGCTTGCAAAGCGAGGCCCGCTTTTTCCTGCATAGATCCTGCATGGTAAGGTAAGTACTGCCCCATGCCACCCTTGCCTCCCCCTTACCTCCCCTTTACCTCCCATGCCCCCTTAGCTGCGATTGCCCCCCCCTTGCTCCGATTGTCCCCCCTTGCTCCGTTTGCCCCCTCCTTGCTTCGTATAAATAAATATTATAATGGTATTTGTCTAATAGTATCCACATATGTGCTGTTTTATCGATTTATTTCAGTTTCCCAAACAAAAATCAAACTCTCCCCTTCCCCTCTCTCTCTCCACCCAGCCTTTCTCTCTCCCACATACTCCCCCTCCCCATTCTTCACACACACACACACACACACACACACACACACACACACACACACACACACACACACACACACACACACACACACACACACACACACACACACACACACACACACACACACACACACACACACACACACACACACCGCCTCCCCCATTATTTCCCCCCTTTTCTCACATTCACTCCCCCTCATCCCCCCACATATTCTCTCCCCCTTTCTCATACTCTCCCCCTTTCTCTCACATACATTCCCCCGAATCTCTCTCCTTCTTTCTCTCACACACTCCCCCTTACCCACCCCATTCTCTAACACAAAACCCCCTCCCTTTGCCATTCTCTCTCCCCATTTGTCACACAGAGTCCCCCTCCCTCCCTTGATTCTCTGCTTATTCCTCCCCCTCTTATTCCCCCCAAATCCTCCTCTCAGGTTAAAGTCCCTACCTGTGGAGCAGAGAGGTTCCGTCCTGGCCGCAGACACTGGAAGTTGTGATTGACTTCTGGGTTGGACCGCTGGAGCGAGCCCCACCCCCACTCTTGTTTGCTGTAGCCAGCGCCGCCGACAGGGGGACACAGATGTCCCGGGCCCGGTGGCTGCGAGGGGCCCGGCAGCCGGCGCTGGAAGTTAGCCCCGACCTCTGGCCAGGCCCAGCTGCCGGCCCTGGCTCTCCATCAGCTGCAGGCCTCTTCCTCACTCTGTGTCCCATGCCGAGCTTCCAACGCTGACGGTGCGTGATGGGCCTCTCTGTCACCATGCCAGAAGTAAGCTGTGCCTCAACTTCTGGTGTGTGCGGACTTTGGAAGCTCGGTGTGGGACAGAGTGGGTCCATACCCAAGCTAAGTCTATTTTTTGTATATGTATTGGGTGTCTTTTTATATGTATTGGGGAGTGGGGGTCTTTTTATATGTATTGGGGGTGAGTGAGGGTCTTTTTATTATGTATTGGGGGGGGTTGGGGGTCTTTATATTGTGTTCTGGGGGTCTTTGTATTATGTATTGGTGGGACAGGGGGTCTTTGTATTATGTATTGGGGGGACTGGGGCCTTTGTATTATGTATTGGGGGGACTGGGTGTCTTTGTATTATATATTGGGGGAGTGGTTATCTTTGTATTATGTATTGGGGGTACTTGGGGTCTTTGTATTATGTATTGAGGGGGACTGGGGGGTCTTTGTATTATTTTTATTGTGAGTGGAGTGGTGGTCTTTCTATTACTTATTGGGGGATAGTGGGGGTCTTTGTATTATGTATTGGGGGAAGTGGGGGGTCTTTGTATTATGTATTAGGGGGAGTGGGGGTCTTTGTAATGTATTGGGGGGAGTGGGGGTCTTTGTATTATGTATTGGGGTCATTGTATTATGTATTGGGGGAGCGGGGGTCTTTTTATTATGTATTGGAGAGGAGCGGGGGTCTTTTTATTATGTATTGGGGTGGAGCAGGGTCTTTTTGTTTTGTATTGGGAGAGCGGGGGTCTTTTATTATGTATTGGGGGAGTGGGGTTCTTTTTATTATGTATTTGGGGGTGGAGGTCTTTTTATTTTGCACTTGGGGGTGGGGATTTTTGGTATGTATTTTGTGGGGGGGATTGAGAGAGAGCGTGGGGTAATTATGGAAGGTGGGGGCAAGTTAGAGTGGGTGAGGGAGTAAGTGAGGAAAAGAGGGAGTAAGAGTGAGATGCAGGGGAGATAAATAAATGCGAGGTGGGAGGGGGGTGAGTGAGGAAGTGAGACAGAGGAGAGAGAAATACATGGGAAGAGGGGGGAAATAGAAGGGCTTGTCAAGTTGTGAAATGAGGGGGGGCTCACAATACCGCCTATGCGGGGGGCCCGGACGTAACTATTGTCCTGGGCCCTGGGAAATCTGTCTGAAGCCCTGGCAGTAGCCACCCTCCTCCTCTGCCCTCCAATGCTGCCAAACAGGGTAAAGATAAAAGCTGGGACACTTTAACAATTTTTTTTTTTATAACTTCAAGTTTATTGTAAAGAATTTTCAGTACAGGTAGTATCGCAATACAGATAGGGTAAATATCTAACACATAGCATTCCAACGCAATACCTATATTCTCTCCTATGTACCTGAACAATATAAACATTGACAAATAACTGCCTTTAAGTTATGAGGTACGGTAGGCAATTTGAGCTTGTGGAAAAAATAAAATAAGGATAAGGAAGGGGAAGGGGGGAAGGGATGAAGGAGGGGAGAGGGGGGTTAGGGGGGGGGGAAAGCCCAGGGGCGCCGGCTCTCCTTCTTTCGCAGCGAGGTTGGTGACCAGGCTGCCGTATATATCATCCGTCAGTCCTAACCGGGTTGGCCATTGGGCCTCTTATATTATATCAATTCTGAGTACGTGGACGGACATCCTACGGAGGCGATCTCTCCCTTTGAGTGAGAATGCATTTATGACTATCATTGCCAAATTGTGGTTACCTCTACCCCTGGGATATCTGTCTGTGCCAACCAAGGCGTCCAGACTTTTAGATATTTGGCGCCAGTGTGTCATTAACTAAACTCGTTAATTTTTCCATCTGGCATATGTACCATAATCTGTTTCGAATCTTGGGGATGCTTGGGATATCAGGTTGTTTCCACATAGCTGCGATCTCACACCTCGTTGCTGTTGCGAAATGTGCAACTAGTTTATTTCCAGTTTTAGAGAGACCCGGCCATGGTCTATTCAGAAGGAATAGCCATGGATCCGGGGGAATTGTAAGGTCAAAAATCCTCTGGATCCAATCTCTAATTTCTTCCCAAATAGGTGAGATTCGAGGACAAGACCACAGCATGTGCAACAGGTCAGCTGATTCTCCACACTGTTTTGGACACAGCGGGGAGTATCCTGGTACAAACCTTGATAATTTTAGCGGGGTGAGGTACCACCTCATCAATACTTTATATGCATTTTCCTTCAAAGTCGTACAAATAGAGCTCTTAGCTGCAGCTTCCCATATGGCCGACCAGTCCTCCTCCTCCAGTGCCTCTCCTAGATCGGTTTCCCACCTAACTCTATATGTAAATTTTTGCTGTTGTTGTGCGTTCCCAGAACTGACCACTTCTCCATACATCTGCGATGTAAGTCCCTATGTGTCTGTTTCTGTCAGACAGAGCTTTTCAAATGTGGTTAAGGGCGGATAGGGAGAATTTTTGTTAAAGTACGCTCTGATCTGGAGGTAGCGGAAAAATTCGGAGTGTGGGATATTTTTTTCGGATCTGATTTGTTCAAATGATTTGTTTTTATTTGGTATCCCCTCCAGATCTCTTAGCCGAAGATATCCATATTTTTTCCAAATCACTGAAGCGTTTTCTGCTAGTCCTGGTGCAAAGTCGGGGTTGCCAAATAGCGGGGACATCAGTGAGTGTTTTGATGTCAAGGTATATTTAAACTTGGCAGCCTCCCACACAGACAACGAGTTAGCCATCGAGGAAAGCGGCCGGTCAGCCCATTTAACAGCTGTTTTAGGTAACCAAAGCATATTATCTAACTCCAAAGGGGAGCAGACCGTTTTTTCCAGATCCACCCATCTTTTCAATGCTGGATTGGTCTGCCATTGTGTGAGTTGACACAATTGCGCCGCTTTATAATAAGATAACAGGCAAGGTACCGCTAGGCCACCCGTCCGGGTGGTCCTTTTCATAATTGTCTTGTTTAATCTCGGCTTTTTCCCTCCCCATATGAAGTTGGAGATTTCAGACTGAAGTGAGAGTATTTCCTTCAGTCTCAGTGGCACTGGTAGAGTCTGAAAGAGGTATAGGATACGGGGGAGGAGATTCATCTTCACACTATGTATCCTATCTATCCAGGAGATCCTGTGTGGCATCCACTTTCTCAAATCCTCTTTCAATGTTCGAATCAATTTGGGATAATTTGCTTCGTAGATGCCCTTATAATCCTTAGTGATATGGACTCCCAGGTATTTAATATTTTTTGGTTGCCAATTGAAATTAAAGTTCAGACTCAGTAATTTTTCAGTTTATTTTGGTAGGCTTATATTCAGGGCCTCAGATTTGGTTTGGTTAATTTTAAATCCTGATATCTTATTAAATTTCTCCAACAGGTCAAATAGGTTCGGCAGAGAGGTAAGGGGTTTAGAGATCAAAAGCAAAATATCGTCAGCATACAGGGCAACCTTGTGGGATTTCGAATGTAGAGTAATCCCTGAGATATCCGGGTTGTTACGGATCTGCGCCGCTAGAGGTTCCATACACAGGGCGAATAAAAGGGGAGATAATGGGCACCCCTGACGTGTGCCACTTTTAATTTGGAATGTGTTTGATGGGAAGCCCTGATGGAGGACCCTAGCAGCGGGGCCAGAGTATAACGCCATTATCGCGCCACTCACCCTTTCCCTGAAGCCAAAGGCCCCAAGCGTCTGTTGCAAGTAAGGCCAGTCAATCCTGTCGAATGCTTTTTCCGCGTCCAAACTTAACATCATAACTTGTAATTTCTTGTTATTGGCTATCTGTATCAGATCAATGATTCGTCGGGTGTTGTCCGCAGCTTGTCTATCTTTAATAAAGCCGACTTGATCTGGATGTATAAGTCTGGGCAGGATATGACTCAATCTATTGGCCAATAGTTTGGCGCAAATTTTAATATCTGTATTGATGAGGGAGATGGGGCGATAACTTTTGCAATCCTGCGGATCTTTTCCAGGTTTATAAATCAGTGATATAGACGCCTGGAGCATCTGCTCCGGGAACGAGGCTCCTGCTATTACCGCATTAAACATTCGGAGCAGCCATGGGGCCAAGTTCTTACTGAACTTCTTATAGTAAAGCCCCGAGAAGCCATCTGGGCCAGGGATATTTGAAGGCTTTACTGCTGCGGCCAAGTTTATTCGAGCATTTGCCCGTTCTTGGTCGCAGCAGTAGCCTGGCGCGCGCCCGAGAGTGACGGGCGCGCGCCGAAGCAGCGGAAGAGCGCCCTCCGATCGGGGCGCTCTCCCTACCGCTGCCGGGTCCGCCGGGTCCCCCGGAACCCCCTGCCGCTGTCCCGCGATCGCGGGACACCAGGGCTCCCTCGGGGAGCCCCTGGACGCGCGTGCAGGGGGCGCACGCTCCCGAAGACGCGTGACCGCGCGTCTATGACGCGCGGCACGCCGAGGGGCGGCCACTAGCAAGCCGGGAAATCTCCCGGCTTGCGGTACCGGCCACACTCTAATAAAGTGTGTCGGTAGTGTAGGTCTGTGATGACCTGGGATAACTCCTCTAATGTGAAATCTGCCCCCAAGACCTCTCTGTCCAGTTCGCTCAGCCCCGTGAGGTTAGAGCCTGCTAGAAAATCTTCAACAGTTCCTGAGGTTTTGGAGTTATGTGCAACTTTCTCTCTATTATATAAATATAAACACCTCAGCTCTATTGGCGCATGGTCAGACCATGAAATGTCATGGATCCCTGCGTGGGAGACCAAGGGGACCAGTCTACTAGAGATGAAGAAATAGTCGATTCTTCTGTATGCGTCATGGGGGTTGGAATAGAAGGTATAGTTTTTCTCTGTGGGGTGTAACTCCCTCCATATATCAGTTAGCTGTTTTTTTTTGAGACCTGTCTTTAAAGCTTCCAGCACTTTCCGCCGGCCGCTCTTAGGTATGCCAGTCATCCATTTTCGGGTTTAGCATGAGATTAAAGTCTCCGGCTAGGATAATATGGCCTTTGGCTACCTGATGTGAAAGAAAACCCTGAAGAAGTCGTGGCTTTGCTCGCAGGGAGCGTAAAGTGAGGCCAGTGTTATCGGCTGTTCTTGTATTGTTCCTACGACAATCAGGAATCTGCCTTCACTATCTCTTCTAAGTGTCTCTAATGTAAAAGGAACTCTATTATGGAAGAGAATGCCTACCCCTCGCTTTTTCTCAGCCGCAGACGCTAGATAGAATTGTGAGAATAGTTTATCTAAGTACTTAGGTGAACTACTGCAGCTGAAGTGAGTTTCCTGAAGGAGGATAATGTCCGCCTGCTTTCCTTTATAATCTGTGAATGCATCTCTCCTTTTCGTGGGGCTGTTGAAACCTTTAACGTTATTAGATATAATTGTAGCCCCCTGTAAACAGCACAGGCTATACCTATCTCCCTTCTACTGTGGTAAGTCCTGTTAAGATCAGGAACCAGTAATCATCATGGGTTTTCCCCCCTTCATAGCCCTGCCCTGAGTGGTAGATGCAGGCCTGGACTCTGTTGCAGGCGTGAGCAAGAGGGGAGGTTCTGCTGACATCACGAGTGGCAGGGCTAGCTCTATATTTAGCAGCCAACTCCTGTGAGTAGTGTTAGGTATGCCAAGAGTCTGGAGTTGCTGGTTATGTATGCCGAGAGTCTGGAGTTGCCGGTTAGTTATGCCGAGAGTCTGCAGTTCAGTTAGTATGCCGTGAGTCGAAAAGTCCTGCGGATCGGTCCGAGGAGTTGGAGGAGACCGCGGTCTCCCCTGCGCAGCGTGCAGGAGCAGAGAGAAGCGTGGAGAGATTCAGCCTCCTTTAGTAGAGCTGATAGAGTCATAGACCTGGTGGACCAATGCCCTCACCCCACAGCCTGGGGTGATGGGGAGAATCCAAGCCCCATCGCGAGGATAACCTCGGGGGTGGGCCACGGGGTATTGAAGCCCTAGCCCAGACCATCCTGTCGGAGGAGATATCTGTGTGTGAGGAGAGCGGAGTAATAAGTATAGCTTGGCTGTTGTTGTTGTGGCTGCTGGACGCCATTACCGTTGGGAGATCTGCCAATAAAAGAGACTATCCTTTGTTACCAAAGACTGTGTGTGAATTGGAGGCTATTACCCTGGGACCGAAGGGGTTCTTCTATACAGGTCCTGTCCCATATTCTTGGGAGTATAGAAGATGGAGGCGCTGCACCACTAAGAGATCATGGAGGCTACCACCCCAGAAGCCCGGTCCTGGCTCCCCAATAACATCGTGGGAAGCTCAGGCCCTCCTGTTCCTCACAGGTATGCACCACACCGCATGTAATCTGCCCTCATGCAGCCTAGACACCACCGTAGAGTCTGGGGGAAGGGGGGAAGCAGGGTTACATACTATTTATAGCCATTTACATGACGTTATATTTGAGCGGCGTCTTATTATGATATTGTGGTTGTGTGTTCTAACCCAGAATTGTAGAACGATATTTGAGTGAATGCCTTTAATCCCAAAAGGAGAGGACAACTGGGTCCCCCCAATGGGGGGGCTCTGTGCCCCGGGGAGGGAAGAGGACAACAAGGGGAGGGTGGGGTGGGGAGGGAACGCAAAAATGCATAAAAGAAAAAGGTAAAGAGCCGTGTCTGGACTAAGCCAGAGTCGTCTCTTCTGCCCTACGGACTGGACAGCTGCCTGGCACCGTTGGGAGGGGCTACCAGGCATTCTTAGTTCTGTCCTCTGTAGGGTTAAGCGGTTCCCATGAACTAACTCCATGAGACACCTCTTGAGGCACCGACGAACTACCAGAGTTAGTTCACACCGGCAATTTGACGTGAGATGAACAGTGGCACAGTATGTGTGTAGTGCAACATAACAAACTTGGATAACTTTAATTGAACTTAACTTTAGCTCAGCAGCTGCGAATGGACGCCCGGAGATCTCCTCCCACTGACCGGATGGCTGCCTCCGTTGCTGTCGCCTCACCTCCCCCTCTCTTGCTATGATCCCCATCCTGCTCCTAATCCGTGCCCGCCGGTGAGGGCAGGATCGAACTGGGGTTCGTGCCGCCGCTGGGCAGAGGTGTGCGAGAACCGGATCCCAGCGTGGGTATCTCCGAGCCCCTAGTCCCGCTGCCCGCTGAGGGAACAGAAAAACCATGAGATACAGCAACACTTAACTATCTCCTACGCTAAACATTAATCAATGTGGTGCAAGAGCGATAGGCATCCTTAACCAATACTAAGCAACATTGAGCAGATAGTTTGAACGTGATATGAGCCAGATCAAACAGTTCCCCCCCTCCTCCTCACCAATATTAATGCGTCTGGTGGTTGAGATAGAGCTCGTTCGGCCTGCCAGCCTTGTTTATAGGGGTACCCTGGCTGGTCTCCGCTCTCTAGCTGTAGGTGACCTGTCTGGCTAGTGCCTGTGGCATCTCAGGGGAGCAAAATTACGTATTACGCTCGCCTCCTCTCCTGAGTTAAGACTCAGGGGCCCGGCTACTATGGTTGTAAAACCCTCCGGAAAATCCATCTCTCCTCCCCCCCCCCTGTGGATCCCATAGCAGGAGTTGTGGCCCCTTCCCTCTGCTTCCCAGGTTTATTGTAGGCAGTCGCCTTTCGTCCCGGATGTGCACTGTCCAAATTTGTGCTACACCGGAAGTTCGTTTCTCACTGGGGTCCCGGGGTTAGGCGGAAGGGATCCGAGGCATGTTGACGTCGCGACGTGCAGCTGTCATCCACACTGTGGCGCCTCCTCCACTCCATTCACGCCCACAGCTCGGGTTCCCGCCACAAGACTTCGAAGATGGCTGCCTTCCTCTGTAGCCTGCAGTTCCCGAAGGTGACCACCAGGGGGGGGCGATGTGGAAAACCCCTACTGACGGCCATGCTTTCTGAGGAGGGGAAATGGGGAATGTCTCCATTAACTGCTTAATTGATCCTGGCTGCTGCTGACGGGCTCGGCTTTTCACTGGCTGGCAGCTGCAGGGGCCCCCACTCTGCTCCAGGACGTCTCCAGCACTGGATTGGACTCCGGATCAAGGTGAGGGGGCTGAGAAGGACCGGGGCTTGGCGCTTTTTGTAGGAGACCCAGTTTTTTAAGAAAAGCATCGCCATCTTCTTCTCTCTTCAGGGTGTTTGCGATCCCATTCTTTATTACCAGGAGGGCGAACGGGAACACCCAGCGATATTTAACCCCCTGTCTGAAGGATCTTGGTAACTGGACTCAGGTTTCTGCATCTGGAGAGGGTGGCAGGTGAGAGATCTTGGTATATCTGGAGTTTGATCCCCTCAAACTCCATAGATCTCGCTTCCCTGGCTATCTGACAGATGGAATCCTTGATACGATAGTAGTGGAAACGCACAATGATATCTCGTGGGGGGTCTCCTGCCTGTGGCTTTGATCGTAGCGCTCTGTGGCACCTTTTTAAGGTACAAGTCCTGCTCAGTTTTATCAGGGAGCAGATGCTCCAGCCACTTTTGTACAAAGTCCTCTGGATCATTGAAGGTTTCTGGGACCCCTCTGATGCGTATATTGTTTCTGCGATCCCGATTCTCTGCATCTTCCTGCTTATCAGCGATCCCTCGTACCTTGTCCTCCAGTCGGGATACTGCTTTATTAGTTTGTTGCAGGGCCCTCGTGTTGTCATCCATTTTTGTTTCCAGGGCCCCAGTCCGCTCCCCCACTCTGTCTAGGTCCCATCATAGGTCCCACAGCTCTCTGCGGAAGAAATGCTTCATTTCCCCGCAGAATTCGCCGAGGACTTTTCTGGTGACCAGTTCTTGATCATCTGCTTGCGGTGCCGGTCTCTCACTGTCCGAGTCCGACTGCATGTTAAGCGCGGGTGAGTCGGAACCACCTGCCGCCGCCTGAGTGCTTTTATTGAAGTATGCCTTGACCGAGGGGTCCTTTTGCTTGGACTTAGCCCTGGTTGGCATCCCTTGGTGTTCCGATGGAGGGATCTGATTAAAGGAGGATTATACTTTGACTTTTAGCGCCACTTTTATTCAAAATTCGTGCCGGTGTGATAGGAGCTAGTGAACTAGACTTCCATTCACTCTGGCTTCGCGCATGCGCCTCCACTTTAACAATTTTAAGAAAATAGTCAGAAAATAGTTTAATGAAAATCTGGGACTGCCCCGGCTAAACTGAGACGTATGATCACCATACTTAGTTATATATTATTTTTTGTTTGCTTAGGGTTCTGGCATGTTGTTCCTACAAAATATTGGTTACCATATTCCAGGCCTGTCACCAGTCTTTCTGGTTCCGAGGAGAGAAGGCCCCCCCGATGGCGGCCATGCAATATTCTAATTGACTACTTCTAACACTCCCAAAATAATGCCACCCTCTTTTTGTTTTTTTGTTATTTTAAGTATGTAAGATTGCAGAAGAGAAATTGTTTCTCATAAAAATAACAACTATTTTAAGGTAATGATTAAACGTTTTATGGTTAACTAATGTTTGAAAACACACACAAGGTCCGAACCCAAACCCACCACCAGATATGTGTCAAAAGGATTGTGATCTCATGTAATATAACAACATTTTTGAGTTGAGAGAGTGTGTAGCTGCAAAGTAAGTGGCTGTCTGCAGTTTGTTTGTAGCTTCTGTCTATTTAGCGTGTGTATGTAGCTGCAGTGTGTGTGTGTGTGTGTAGCTGCAGTGTGTGTGTGTGTGTGTGTTGCTGCAGTGTGTGTGTGTGTGTGTAGATATCCAGTGTGCGTGTGAAGCTGCAATGCGTGTGTAGCTGCAGTGTGTGTGTGTGTAGCTGCAGTGTGTGTGTGTGGGTGTGTTTGTGTGTGTGTGTGTGTGTAGCTGCTGTATGTAGCTGCAGTGTGTGTAGCTACAGTGTGTGTGTAGCTGCAGTGTAGGTGTGTGTAGAGCTGCAGTGTGTGTGTGTGTGTGTATGTAGCTGCAGTGTGTATGTAGCTACAGTGTGTGTGTAGCTGCAGTGTGTGTGTAGCTGCAGTGTGTGTGTAGCTGCAGTGTGTGTATAGACAGAGGGGGCGGCAGTGTGTGTGTGTGTGTGCGTGCGTGTGTGTAGACAGAGGGGGCGGCAGTGTGTGTGTGCGTGTGTGTGTGTGTACACAGAGGGGGCGGCAGTGTGTGGATATAAATAGCTGCAATGTAAGTGTGTATAGAGGTGCTTTAATGTATTTATCATTTTATTTTAATTAAAAAAAATCTATATGTAGCCCTGTTTCCCCTTGAATACAGAAAGGCTACCACTGCTGTTATTAACCTGTTGGCTCGAAGGGCCTGAGCCTCTGCCACAGAGAGCCTGGGGCGATGTATTACCACTACTTGATGCAGCACCTCCACCTGGGAGGGATCCCAATTGAGTGGGAGTTGCCCCTCACAGGAACCCAATACAATAATGTGCACACTTGGTATAAAATAATAAGTACCTTTACTACTATAACATATATGCATAACACTCACGTATCCTTTCTCTCTAGGAGTACAACTAGCCAAAGCGTCTCGCAGGACGCAACCCTCCACCGTGTTCCCACACCGTGTCCAATGTCCCACACCCAAAACCCCAATGTATGGTGACCGCGCGGCCACTATAAAGAGAGTGTTACAGTTGGTGCACTAGGTGTGTGGTTACCTGCTGAGCGCTCCTGCGCTTGGGCTAGCAGACAACTTCAAAAAGGCTTGGTCTCAAACCTCTTCTAGGGAAGTGCAGCGTCCGCTGTGTCCCTGCACTATAAGCACTAATGGGCAGGTTCCCCTACTCTAGGGCCTGTCCCTACAGCAACCACAAGCTTTAAGGTGACTCAGGGCCTAGGGGGATTCTCTGGCCTAGTGTAGAGGCTACTTGCCTCTCTACACAGACACATCCTACCCCTTTCCCTTCCGGGACTCGACTGACTAGCGTGCTCCCCTGTCTGCCTCCTACTTCCCTTCCTAGAAGAATCCTAGCACCCTATTGGCTCCCTGGCATCAGGTGGTTCCCAAAGGCTCATGGGACGTGTAGTCCCTGCCAAGAGCCATTTCGTATTGGCCATGGCATCGCACTTGTCCCTGCGCATGCGTGTCATGTAATGGCCGCCGTGGGTCCTCCTGCGCATGCGCAAGCTGTCTGAGGACGTCTGCAACTCCTGCTCTCACTGCGCATGTGCAACCTCGCGCAAAATGGCGTCCTCAGCCGGAGACTACCGCGAGCCGGGGCGATGCGCTCGCCCCCCCTACAATACCCCACCAGTAGGCAAGGTAAGCGAGGGGGAACCGAAGTACCAACGGGGACCGGGGCTACATATATAACTATACAAAAGTGTCTATTATTTATGAAAAAAAGCCTACATTTAGCCTATAATCATTATAATGCCCTCAGAACAGGACATTACTGGCAAATAATGCCTTGGCTGGGTTAAAGTCGCTCGGCTTCGCCTCGGGCCTTCAACTCTTCTAGCCAGGGCATTATTGGCCGTAATTCCCTGTTCTTCAGGGATTAGTACTTAATTATAGGCTAAAGCTGGTAAATTCTGGGCATTATTGAAATCCCTGCACTCTGATTGGTTAATATTCCGGGCATTATCCAATCAGTAATGGCCCGGAATTTTTGGCACCCTGCCAAGTTTTTCAGCCAATCAGCTTTCAGTTCTCATTCATAAAGAGTGAGATCAGCTTTCAGACAGGAGAGGTGATTGGACAGGAAGCACCAGCAAGGCACTGACTCCTCCCCCACCCTGCCTGCAGAGAGCTCCACACAAGAGAGTGAGGGGAAAGGTTTGTGTGTTTGGGGGTGTAAAGAGGGCCAGCAGAGTGTTTTGTTGGTGTGTGTTTTGTGGTTGTAGAGGGGGGGGGGCTGCAGTGTGTGTGTCTTCGGTGTGTGTTTTCTGGGTGGAGTAGGGGTGCAGTGTGTTTTGTTGGTGTGTTTCTGCAGTGTGCGGTGTCATGGGAGAGGGGGTTTGGCCTGGTATTAAAGGGGTTACACCCCATTTGGCCACCCCCTGCTCTCACTTGGGAAGCAAGGGGTTAACTGGACTGCGGTCCAGTAATGTGTTTTTACCCTGCTTCAGAATCCAAACGTATATGTCCCTGTAAATATGTATTGTTCTCATCCCAGTGTTTGCACCAACACATACACTGGGGTTGATGCGGGAGGGAAGTGGTTAATGTTAA
The DNA here is from genome assembly GCF_040206685.1 of Ascaphus truei. Classification (NCBI taxonomy): domain Eukaryota; kingdom Metazoa; phylum Chordata; class Amphibia; order Anura; family Ascaphidae; genus Ascaphus; species Ascaphus truei. Next base: position 161,588,486 of record NC_134485.1, read on the forward strand.
TTCAGTTTTTATAGCCCTTTGTTCCCTTTTCCTGCCTTTTCAGGCTCCATTTTGCAGCCTCCCATAGGTCGCCATTGCAGCTCCATGCATTCCAATGACGGATCTGGCGGTTTTGGGCCTGTTTCCAGCGAACACCAGCAGGTGGCGTCCGAAAGGAGGAGCGGCGGTTTCCCATTGTAAGTCAATGGGGCCATTGACTTCAATGGGGATTCCTCAACGCCGACCTCCAAGAACGGGTTGGCAGCCATCCAAACCGCAGACCGCAAGAGCGGATACAATGTCTTTAAAAAGAGCTTTTATCACTGAGGTCAAGTTCACCTACAATTGGCGTGGGAACCTTAGGTTCTAGAGTACCCAGAAATAAAATTCTTGTTGCCCCTAACCCCTAGGAACCCCCACACACGACCACCACCGGGTCCGAGAATGAGGGACCCCCGTAAAGGGTCGAGCTCAGCAAGAGGGTCGCGCCATTGACTCTAATGGCGGAGCGGTGGTCCCATTGAATCCAATGGCGGCGCTCGCCCATGCATTTCCTATGGCGGCGCCGGCCGTTGATTCCAATGGGGGAAAAGCCGCGTGGCGTTAAAACGGCTAAGTCCAAAACGGTAAAATGTGTAAGTCCATATCTCCGGTTCTGTGAGGACCAGAGGGCTGGGATTTGGGTCGCATGTAGTCACTGCTCCGGCATGACTGCATGGCCATTTCCAGCCCTCTCCGAACAACCAGACAGAGTATGGGCAAATGTAAAGAATTGTGGATTTCCTGTAGACTTCAATGGCAGAGTTGCTCTATTGAAAGTCTATAGCGGCGGAGCCCATAGACTTCAATGGCGGAGTTGCCCCATTGAAAGCCTATGGCGGCGAAGCTCATTGACTTCAACGGTGGAGTTGCTCCATTGGAAGCCTATAGCGGTGGAGCCCGTTGATTTCAATGGAAAAGAGTAAAAAGCAGAGATTCATTTTTAAAGCGTAGAATCCTGCATTAAAGTAATAAGGATTTTAACTGTATTTGTGTATCTCCGGTTCTGGGGGTCGCAGAGAGCTGAATCATGGCCACCATGGAGAGTCATCTCCGGCATGAGGGACTAGCAAGTATCCGCCCACTAGGCCCAGCAGAATGGATAATTTTAATATGTGAAGGTATTAACGTATGAATTGTATTTTGGGTCTGGTATAAAAACTCAGAGCCCATATGTTATGTTAATGCTCAGGATGGGAGACAAATGGTCGATCATAAACTCCTGATCAGACTCTCCCACCCTGCTTGTGTATGCGAACACAAAGGAATGCAGGACATGGGTACTTGATATTAAGTGTTGTACTTCACACCTTGGACAAAGGTTCCTCCACACCTGGCAAAGCCAGACTTGAAGACGCCAGTCTTGTGGGAGGGGGGCTGAGGAAATAAGCCCCCTGTTTAGAATATTACCTACCCAGTGGGCAGGTATTACGGTGCCCCTCAGATGAGGTGGCAAGAAGAGATTGGGTGCAGGTAATTGTTCTCCAATGGCCTGCACTCAATAATAAAGTATAGGATTGGAATTACATATAAACCAGTGTCCATCCTATACTCTGTGTTCCTTGTGTCTTTGTGTATTTTCGTGATTGCTGCATGAATTGCTAATCGTGTAACCTGATTACTTCATCATTCCAACCCTAAGTAAGTGTATATTTTGCCTGTTATTTGTATATCTTGTGTGTTCATCTTCTTTAAGGAATAAACTTTAATTTATCATACCTAAGTCGTGTTCAATTCAACCCAGATATATTTTGGTGTGTATTATTATACCCTGTCATAAGTTACCGTGACATACGGGTTTACAGGGAGGCTGCAGTGGGTATAGGGAGGGGGTTGTGGGTGTGTTTTGTGGATGTAGACGTTGCTGAGTCTGTTTTGTTGGTTTTGTGTGTGTGTCTGCAGTGTGTGTTTTGTTGGTTCAGAGGGTGGGCTGCAGTGTGTGTTTTGTGAGTAGAGGAGGGGTGCAGAGTGTTGTGTGCGCAATGTGTGGGTTTACAGGGGAACTGCAGTGGATGCAGAGCGGGTTGATGGTGTGTGTTTTGTGGATGTAGAGGGGGCAGCAGTATGTTTTGTTGGTGTGTCTGCAGTGTGTTTTGTGGGTATAGAGGGGGGCTGCAGTGTGTGTGTGTGTGTGTCAGTGGGTGTAGAGGGTGGAGGAGGGCTGCAGAGTGTGTTTTGGTGTGTGACTGCAGATTTGTGGGTTTGCAGGGGCTGCAGTGTGTTTGTGTGTTTGTGGGTGTAGAGGGGGAGCTGCTGTGTGTGTATGTGTGTGTGTGTGTGTGTGTGTGTGTTTTGTGGATGTAGAGGGTGCATCAGCCTGTTTTGTTGGTGTGTGTGTGTGTCTGCAGTGTGTTTTGTGGGTGTAGAGGGGGGCTGAAGTGTGTGTGTCACTGGGTCTAGAGGGTGGAGGAGGGCTGCAGAGTGTGTTTTGGTGTGTGTCTGCAGTGTGTGTGTTTACAGGAGGGCTGCAGAGTGTGTTTTGGTGTGTGTCTGCAGTGTGTGTGTTTACAGGGGGGCTGCAGTGGGTGTAGAGGGGGGGCTGCTGGTGTGTGTTTTGTGGATGTAGAGGAGGGCAGCAGTCTGCTTTGTTGGTGTGTGTCTCTGCAGTGTGTTTTGTGGTTGTAGAGGGGGGCTGCAATGTGTGTGTGTGTGTGTGTGTGTGTCAGTGGGTGTAGAGGGTGGAGGAGGGCTGCAGAGTGTGTTTTGGTGTGTGTCTGGAGATTTGTGGGATTACAGTGGGCTGCTGTGTGTGTTTGTGGGTGTAGAGGGGGGGCTGTTGTGTGTGTTGTGTGTGTGTTGTTTGTGTGTTTTGTGGGTGTAGAGGACTGCAGAGTGTTTTTGTGTATATAGCGGGGGGGAGGTGTTAGAGTGTGTTTGTGTGTGAACAGAGGGGGAAGGGCTGCAGAGTATGTGTGTGTGTATAGAGGGGGGCTGTGTGTATTTACAATTTCCTATTAATAAACTTGACGTAAAAGCAAAAGAATGTAGACAATCATGCTGATAAAAATCAATATGACTACAAAAGTGTCTATCTTTTTTATGAAAAATGTAAATAAATAAATAAGCCTACATTTAGCCTATAACAAGTAATAATCCCCTCAGAACAGGGCATTACTGGCCAATAATGCCCTTGCTGGGTTAAAGCACCCTCGGCTTTGCCTCGGGCCTTCAACTGTTCCAGCCAGGGCATTATTGGCAAGTAATACCCTGTTCTGAGGGAATTATTACTTAAATAATATAACTATTCTCTTCTTAGAATTTATATGCAAGAATTGACCATGCCACTATACATATTAAAAAATGTGAACTCCTCTCTCTCTTTTAATTTTTTTTTAACTCTTCTGTATACAACTAATGTTCAAAGAAATAACATGTACGAATGGGTGGTACTATGTCAAATTCCACAAAAGCAACACTATGACCAATTTCAGGTTAAATAAGAGATGATATAAAAATGTATCTAAGCTGGAGAACTCAAAACTACGTGAATAAGTTTGTTAAATAATCACAATACATACAGTTCAGCTACAGGCGCTTAACAACAAGCAAATATGAATGTGTAAATGTCCTTGAGTTGGCCCCTAAGGGGTTAAATACAACCTTAGAATCCAATCTGTTGCCAGAAACAGTCCAAAAAACAAAGTTCCAGGAAGGTGCCGCTCCCTCAGTTGGAAGTGCTAACCCAGCACTTCAATGATAACTAAATAGGATGAGAAGAACAGAAAGCGCACACTTCTTGGTGCAATCATGTTTTTACTAGATTAATGAGACAAACAAACAAATAGTGGTAATACACTCACAAACATCCGAATAAAATAAGCAATTAGCCGTAGTTCACAGATCTGCGCTGGAGAAATGCAGAGTTGTCCTCACGGGGGGATACTCCGCCTGTTGCTGCAGAGTGTCCGCTGCTTGCTTCCGCCTTTCTGGTAATGGGAGGTTCCTGCTGTCTCTCGTGACGCCTCCCTAGTGTGTCACCATGTAACCTCCTCCGTACGGCGTTGCAGCAACCCTGGCGGTTGCAGGGATGATCTCACTCCAGCCGGGGCCAACCACGTTAACCCGTTCCCTGCCTTCTCCCTCACAGTCTTCAGCTCTGCAGAAACTCAACAGCTACGGTCGTAGTTTGCATGGTGATACTGGCTGGAGTGAGATCATCCCTGCAACCGCCAGGGTTGCTGCGACGCCGTACGGAGGAGGTTACATGGTAACGCACTAGGGAGGCGTCACGAGAGACAGCAGGAACCTCCCATTACCGGAAAGGCAGAAGCAAGCAGCGGACGCGCTGCAGCAACAGGTGGAGTATCCCTCCGTGAGGACAACTCTGCATTTCTCCAGCACGGATCTGTGAACTACGGCTAATTGCTTATTTTATTCGGATGTTTGTGAGTGTATTACCACTATTTGTTTGTTTGTCTCATTAATCTAGTAAAAGCGTTATTGCACCAAGAAGTGTGCGCTTTCTGTTCTTCTCATCCTATTTAAATAAGAGATGCACAGCTTTTGGAATTCTAAAAAATAATACAATATTTATACTCTACATGCAAAAAGTAAGGGGATATTTCTAAAACATATATATTTTAGATGTAAAAGTAAACATACTGTAGTGGTGTGCTGGTGAATCCAGCAACATCACAGTTCTGGCACTGCTATGAAGACATTAATCCTGGTCTGTCACCTCACCCTGGGCTTCTCCCCTGATCTCAGTAATGACTGGACAAGGACAAATAGCAGCTCCTGTTTCAAATATGAAAGTTTATTGATGTGCAAGCAGGATACTTAGGGTGTTCATAAAAGTCAGGGTCAGATGGGGCTCTGGAAAACACTAGATAGAAATTTACATTGGGGAGATAAAGGGAAAAAAACACAAGGGAAAAAGACAGTGATGCATTGTATGAAGAGGCTGCAGAAAGGAGGAACATGTCAAGGGAATTCAATGGGTGGGTGATGGGGCCAAAATGCAAACCTGCAATTCTGATGCAGCGGCCGTTATTCGAACACATCACGGCGCCGATATTGAGTTGCTCTGCTGTTCCCCACGCAGCATGAACGCGGCCAATCGCCCCAGGCACCCACACTTATCGCGGACGTTTTGTTTGAATTTCATGGATTCTGTTTCTTCGTTTGCAATAAAATGGATGCATTGTAATGTGTACAGTACTGTGCTACTATGTCAATTTCATGTTTTTAAAAGCCAGAACACTAAAATTCGTTTTTCTGCACTCGCCGCGCTCGCATATTAGTGCGGGAAGGCTGGAATTCATCCCGCGGTTGCAAATCGGGATTCCGATGTACATGACGCGTGAAGTGTTCGAATTACGGCCGCTGCATCAGTATATGAGACATTGAGCAGGTGCATAAAAAAACAGAAGAGAAAAATATATGGTATCTATAGAAGACAGAGGGGGCTATGCACTAAGCTCCGAGCTTTCGCGCTGGCCTGAAAAAATTAGCACGTCCGAAAAAAAATGAAGCCGGCGGCGTGATTCACTAAGGCCCTGAGCCCATTTTCTATCGGACGTGCCCAAAACTGGCTTATCGTGCGTGCAATATATTTTCCCTCAGCTATCGCACTGAAACTTCATGTACGCTAGCTGATGGAAAATATAAGCCGCATGTAACATTTGCATGGAGATTCTGCATCTCCATGCAAGGCTGTTACAGGCGATCGTACACAAAATAAATACATTTTAATAATAGTGTACATGAGCAGGGGGTCTCCGGAGCTGAACCGCATTGGTTTCAGGTCCGGGGACTCCCTACTTCAGGAGATACAGGCCCCGTTATGGGGTGCCGGTATCACCTGCACTTTTAAAGCTTCCGCGTCACGGGACCAGGACACCATAACGGGGCCTGTATCTCCTGAAGTAGGGGGTCCCCGAAGCTGAAACCAATGCGGTTCAGCTCTGGAAACCCCCTACACATCTGCACTACTGTCAAAACACACATATCACTAAACAATAATTCCTTACCGTAGCAGCTATCTGCAATGGTAATGAAGCTGCATTAATGTACATTTTAATAATAGTGTGTGGGAGCAGGGGGTCCCCTGAGCTGAACCGCATTGATTTCTGCGTCAGAGAACCCCTGCTTCCAGAATTACAGGGCCATGTATGGGGCATCGGAGGCCAGTGTCGCCGCCATCTTTATAGCGTCCAAGACGCAACGTGGACGCTATAAAGATGGCAGCGACACTGGCACCGATGCCCCAAACCGGGGCGGTCAATGCGGTTCAGCTCAGGGGACCCCCTGCTCCCGCACACTATTAATAAAAATACATTAAAGCAGCTTCATTACCTTAGCGGCTATCCGCTAAGACAATGAAGGGGTTAAGGCACAATAGCATGTTTATTGGGGACAATTGCCCCCAATAAACATAGCAATATACAACACACATCCCCCCCGCCCCCTAACACATACAATACAGTAATGGGCAAAATAATCAGGGCCGTGGGAACCATTTGATGAAAATGTGACGTTATAGGCCAGACGGCGAGGAGGGAAGACCTCCCCTCCTAAGAAGAGAAGAAGGGCGTGGCATAAGAAGCTGGAAGAAGACGGAGAAGACCCCAAAGATGAAAAGAAGACCCCAAGACTGACGCAAAGGATTACAAATAGAAGAAAGAAGACACAGACGTGGATTGTAATAGTTTTTTATTTTATGGTTACCTGTGGATTGGTTCGAGAGCTTCCGGTTCCCCTGGATTTCAGTGAGTGGCAAAAGAAAAGTATATTATTTTAACTTTTACAGGTTTTTATAAAAAAATTATTCATGTGTTTTTTTTTTTCATTTATGCTCCTGAATTGATCTATGTCCCTATGGATATACATACATTCAGGGACACTGAATGGGTGTATTCTATGTGATTTTTTTGATGGAAATGCATTGTTTTTTATGCTCTTTTATTGCCCCTGTATGTAATGTGTAGATATGGATAGACATACAGGGATAATAAATGATTGATTTGCTAATGTTTATTTTTTTTCATGTATTTCAAATGTATTTAGCTGCTTGATTTGTACATTGTTGTGTGTGTAATTTAATTTTTATTTAGTTACATGTCATTTGTAATGGTCTTTGCAGTAGTATATTTCAGGGGCTTACTTTTCAATTATGGCTTATTTCTGGTAGTTAGATTTGTATGATGGTGGTTACTTTGAAGTAGAATTATTTTCTCAATGGTTTGGATTTAGGAATTGAATAGTGATTTGTATAATTGATTTGGATTGTATTGTAATTGATTTAGGAAATTGAATAATTGATTGATGGTAAATGTATTTATGTTTACTTGCTTAGTTTATATTTGATTTTTTTGTATGGCATTGTATGTTGTTGTTCATAGTGTATTTTATTTTGAAATTGATTTTGCATAGTGTTACATGATGCACAGATTAATTGCATCATGTACACACTCAAATGACATTTGATATATATTTGTCTAGCTGCTGGTTTGTTGGGAGAGGAGATGTCATTTGTTTTTTCAAGTGCTGCTGGTTTAATTTCAAGATGCAATGTGGTGATTTTAAGATTAAGATTTCATGTTTTATTTATGCATGTTTATGTAATCCTTTAACCTTTAACATTTATTTGTATATTGGTGTTATATATAAATAATATACAAATAAATGTTAAAAGCCCAGTAAGGGTATGTTTGCCTGGAGTAATAATGGGTTTTTCCCACACATGCAGTGCAGGTAGTGTCATCAGGTCTTGTGTCCAATTAGAGGCACAGGGGTGGTGCTTACTGGAGCTGTACATAATGCATTGTGCTTCCTGATTTAGTCAGTTGGTATCTACCTTTGAGAGAGACAGGTTCACCCGTACTAAGCTGTCAGGGCTCTGGCAGGCTTGAGGCCCTCCCTCCGGGGAGAGGTGGGGAACCATACCTCCTATCCCATAAGGGGATAGGGGAAGAGCATGGACCACTCTCTGTGCCCTTTGGCTGGGAGTAGGGTCTAGGGTCATCCTGAGGGTGAAGACCCTTCTATTGCTGTTATCTATCAACTGCTGCTGAATACAGAAGACCAAATAAAGATCCTGTGTTTTTACATATACCTTCCTGGCCTAAGACTGAAGTCTATTAGGAGGAGGGGGATGAGAATTCTTTTGCAGAGACTTCACCCAATACAGCTGGGGGCTGCACGAGATGGAGGCGCTGCACCTGTGAGTAGAATTTGGGAAAGACACCAGAAGCCTGTGCTGTTATTCCCCTTTACCATCATGCGGGAGACCCAGGGCCCCCTGTTACCAGCAGTTATGCACCACACAAAGCCATGTAACCAGAGTAGCATTTCCCCTAGGAGACCCTATGTGATTGGGTGGGGGAAACAAGGTTACATTTGGAGGTGCTGCTGAGATTAATCAGGACAGGCTTTCAGCGAAGCAAAACTGGAAGAGTAAGATGTATACTTCCAGAGCAAGTGTTGGAGAAAGAGGGAGTCTAGGTGTAGTCAGGGAGTCACTGAACCTCGCAAAGCACGACCTAAGACTGGCCTAAAGAGGTGAACAGAGTTGGCAGCTGAGCAATAGCTGTTCTAGTCCCTTGAGGCGAGTGATCGTAGGATGCCTGAAGGAAGTATACTGGGTAACGTGGGTCAGCAACTTCTGGAAAGGGTCTGCGGTACTGGCAGCCAAAAGTAGGTGACGCCCAGTTCTGCGGAGGAGAAGCCCCCCAAAAGCACTTCTAGCCGGTAGCCAGTCTATCACCACAGAGCACTTGAATGGACTGTCATCGTGTGCAGTATACAGAGAAAGAGTTTTGCCTAGCCTGGGGTATGCTGATTTATCACTGGTTAGGAGCTGAGATGAATTGCAGTGTGTACCGGAGAGCGAGTCCCCCTATAAGCAGTGAGGGTTGCGCTACAGTGAACACCGTGGGATCACGTAAGATGGCGGATGCTGTATGTGATAGTGCCCCGCGCTGCGCTACGAAGGTAAAATGGCAGTTCCCGTCGGGTCTGAATGGCGCACGTGCTACGTGCATTCAGGCTGCAAGAAAGCTGTGTGCAAAGATTTGGCCGGGTTTGACGCGAAAGCCAATGCCCTGTCTGAGGAGAAAGCTGTGTGCAAAGATTTGTCCGGGTTTGGCGCAAAAGCCAACGCCCTGCCTGAGGGAGGGAAGTGGCGCGAAAGCAGGAGCCACGCCCCCCTGTGCTGTGACTGGATCAACACAGAGTCCACGTCACGCAGAGATGCTGAGTGCCCCTCCTCTAATCTCCACCAGAGGGAGGGGGCATGATGAGAGCCAATCACGAGGTGCTACTCAAGTGAAAGGAGGAGCCGGATGTGAGCTTCCACACTTTCAGTCTTGTAGAGCTGGCGATCAAGACAGAGCACATTATCGAGCTCCAATGTTATCTACAATACCTACAGCTAGCAGTATGGCTATGTGCCATGTCACCACTTACCAACTCCCAGGAGGCTTCCTTGTGGTGGAGGTGGGAGGCCGAGAATACCTCAGGTGTCTGTGCCTGCAGTGCAGACTTCCTGGGCCTGAGCCAAGCACCACTGCCCGGTGTCAGCAGTGCGGGATCTTCTACTTAGGGCCAGCAGATCCCTTTCCAACCGTCGTGGCTCCTACGGATGTTCTCCAAGCAACCTTGACGGAGGTGGAACATTTGGAGGTGGATATCAGCCCGGGTCTGTGCGCCCTATCTGGTGTTCCAGAGTTGAGTCCAGCAGCGGAGAATGTGCTGCCGGAACCTGTTGAAGAGAAGGTGACTACAAGCAAGGACCACTCTCGGTGCCCTTTGGCTGGGAGTAGGATCCAGGGACATCCTGAGGGTGAAGACCGTTCTATTGCTGTTATCTATCAACTGCTGCTGAATACAGAAGACCAAATAAAGATCCTGTGTTTTTACCTATACCTTCCTGGCCTAATACTGATGTCTATTAGGAGGAGGGGGAAGAGAATTATTTTGCAGAGACTTCACCCCATACAGCTGCGGGCTGCACGAGATGGAGGCACTGCACCTGTGAGTAGAATTTGGGCAAGACCCCAGAAGCCTGTCCTGTTATTCCCATTTACCATCATGCGGGAGACCCAGGGCCCCCTGTTACCAGCAGGTATGCACCACACAAAGCCATGTAACCAGAGTAGCATTTCCCCTAGGAGACCCAATGTGAGATTGGGTGGGGGAAACAGGTTTACACTAGCTATGCAAACATGAAGCAAGTGATAAGGTTTACCATACTTAGTTAAGTTATGGTGGGTAAAAAAAGTGACAAAAACCCTCCACAGCAAAGCATATAGCAAATGGAAATATTACTGTATGCTCATTTGCATTTCGACAGGTCTGCAACCCTGCCTTTCACCATTATCACCCAGCACACAGCACTTCCACTGCAGCAAGGGATTCTGGGAAATGACATGCAAATGAGCACACAGTGCCACCTTTTCCTTCAAAACCATTAACATGGTTCCCTATAGACTTAAGCTTGTTGCATGGTCACAGCTTATAGGGAACCATGTTAATGGTTTTGAAGCAAAAGGTGGCACTGTGTGCTCATTTGCATGTCATTTTCCAGAATCCCTTGCTGCAGTGGAAGTGCTGTGTGATAATGGTGAAAGGCGGGGTTGCAGACCTGCTTAAGACATGCAAATGAGCATACAGTAATATTTCCATTTGCTATATGCTTTGCTGTGGAGGGTTTTTGTCACTTTTTTTACCCACCATAACTTAACTTATATATATATATAATCAAAAAAATAAATAGATGATACCGTTCTGTGGCTAACGAAATGTATGGTACTGATACCTCTACACACATATATATATATATATATATATATATATACACAAATGTAAATACAACTGTATGCTCATCTGCATGTCTTAGGCAGGTCTGCAACCCCGCCTTTCCCCATTATCACCCAGCACACAGCACTTCCACTGCAGCAAGGGATTATGGGAAATGACATGTAAATGAGCACACAGTGCCACTTTTTGCTTCAAAAACCATTTTTAACATAGTTCCCTATAGGCTTAATATATATATATTTATATATATATATATATATATATATATATATATATATATATATATATTTTTTAATTTTTATTATAGTTATGGTGGGTGAAAAAGGCGACAAATAACCTGAGTCAAGGCTGGAACATTGATGGGATTATACAAAATTCAATTAAATGAGACACGTGTCTTGTTACTTTGTATCCGTCCTTTGCGTTTTGGAAGATGTTTCAACCTACAATGTAAATATTAAAGGTCTTCCTTTCGTAAGATTTTCAGCAGCCTATATAGCTAAGGACTCAGACTCTCCTTTATCAAATCCACAGGAATAGTAGTAATAATATTATGTGTATATGTATATACGTGTGTGTATATATATATATATATATATACGTGTGTGTATATATATATATATATATATATATATATATATATATATATATACACACACACACATATATATATATATATACGACTATTAAGGTTATGGTGGGTAAAAAAAGTGACTAAAACCCTCCACAGTAAAGCATAAAGCAACTGTAAATATTCCTGTATATTCATTTGCATGTCTTAGACAGGTCTGCAACCCTGTCTTTCCCCATTGTCACCCAGCATACAGCACTTCCACTGCAGCAAGGGATTCTGGGAAATGACATGCAAATGAGCACACAGTGCCACTTTTTATCTCATGCTCACATTACATGAGCAACCCTTAGTCAATGCATGCTGCTTTAAACACAGCTTTTAAGCAAGGACTTGGAAGATGCAAAGTCAGTTAACCCACTCACAGATATGTTTCAACCTTGATGGGTCTCATCAGTGTGAGGTTGGCTTACTGACATATATATATACAGTGGTCGACAAATCACCAAAAAATCTACTCGCCACACAAAAAAATCTACTCGCCACCTAGTACCAAACGTGTGCTGCTTGGGCCAATAGGAGCTCGCCACGATGTTAAATCCACTCGCCCGGGGCGAGCAAATGTATAGGTTTGTCGAACACTGTATATATATATATATATATACATACACACACACACACACACACATATATGTATAATCAAAAATGAATAGACAATTCCGTTATTTGGCTAACAAAATGCTTTTATTCTTGCGAGCTTTCGAGATACACTGATCTCTTCTTCCGGCGATGTTACAATGAATAAAGCTAAAAAGGGGTTTAAACTTAAAAACAGTGCATACTGGAATGTGATCTGTGATGGAGACAATCCCTCCCCCGTGCAATTTTATTGCTAGAGGTGATAAAATGTCACTGAATGTCAGTGATGTGAGATTGTGTGTGTGTGTGTGTGTGTGTATGTGAATATAAATAGGTAAAGAGCCCACAGTGTACACAGCGCTTTACAAAATGTGTGTGTGGAGTGGGGGGGTGTATCAATGTTGTGGGTAGGTGTGGAAGTGTGAGAGGCTGTTGCATAACTACAATAGTGTGTGGAAACTATGTGATCCCTATTGGTATATAGGGATGGAATGACATAGAGTGTATGTGTAAGAAACAGCTGTGTGTGCGTATATATATAGCGCAGTATGTATGGACATGGCCTTAGCACTCGTGTGTGTGTGTGTTTGTGTGTGTATATATATATATATATACAGTGTTCGACAAACCTATACATTTGCTCGCCCCGGGCGAGTGGATTTAACATTGTGGCGAGCTCCTATTGGCCCAAGCAGCACACGTTTGGTACTAGGTGGCGAGTAGATTTTTTGGTGTGGCGAGTAGATTTTTTGGTGATTTATCGACCACTGTGTATATATATATATATACATATATATATATATATACATACATATATATATATATATATACATATATATAAATGTATACATAAATATACATACATACATATATATATATACATATATATATATAATACATATATATATATATATATATATATATATATATATATATATATATATATATATATATATATATATATAGAAACACAGAAAAATAAACCTCTAAAAAGCATATATACAAAATAATAATAGTAATTTATTAAATCAAAATATGATCAAAAACAAAAAACAGCTGACTGAAACCCTGCCTGAATGACATAGAGTGTATGTGTAAGAAACAGCTGTGTGTGCGTATATATATAGCGCAGTATGTATGGACATGGCCTTAGCACTCGTGTGTGTGTGTGTTTGTGTGTGTATATATATATATATATACAGTGTTCGACACACCTATACATTTGCTCGCCCCGGGCGAGTGGATTTAACATTGTGGCGAGCTCCTATTGGCCCAAGCAGCACACGTTTGGTACTAGGTGGCGAGTAGATTTTTTGGTGTGGCGAGTAGATTTTTTGGTGATTTATCGACCACTGTGTATATATATATATATATACATATATATATATATATACATACATATATATATATATATATATATATATATATATATATATACATATATATAAATGTATACATAAATATACATACATACATATATATATATACATATTGTGACAGAAACCAGGGGATGGTAATAAATTCCATATATAGGGCTCCCAGGATACTGAACAGTTTCTATCCTGTCTGGCCTGGGAGTGCAGCCTTATAATACATGCACTCCATCCCACAGTTTTGGGCAAGCGCTGGAACTGAGGGATTTCTGTCACCTGTCATGCTAATTAGAAATCAGGTATGTAAGACTGATTTCCTGTTTGCTCTTGTCTCTTCTCCAGAGCCTGGAAGGCTGCTGAACACAGTGGGGAGAAGCCCCTTCCCCACACAGGTTCAATTGTTCTGTTCATTTGGCTAACTCTGCAAAAGTACCTTGTTTTGTTGTTGGAAAGTGGAAAAGCCACTTCCACCCTGAGTTAGGGAAATCTAAGTTAAGTTATCGCTCAGGTGAGCAGCTTTTGTTTTGATGTGTTTTGTTGTATGCACTGTGGCAGTCTCAGTGCCTGGGACTGAATAAACCAGGCACAGCCTGTTTAAAGGAACAGTACGTGACGCCTCCTCATTTAACCTACCCCAAAAGACCGTGTTCTAACCATCCCGGACAAGCAGCGGAGCCCCGGAGTAAGCTGTTTGTCACATATGGTGGAGAATGCGGGCAGAACACTAAAAGGTCTGGGGGTTAAAGAACTTTAACAAGAAAAAAAAAAAAAAAGTTTTTTTTCTCTCTCTCCAAACAAGATGGAAGACGTGGTGAGTGCGCTGGTACGCAATGTCGCTGTCCAGAAAGACGCGAATGAAGCCCTGCAACAGGCGAATGCAAACCAGCAAGAGAGAAACCGCTTGCTGAGAGAGGAGCAACAGCGGTTCGCTCAGGGCTTACAGCAGGAACTCGAGATCCTGAGGGGGACTATCAGTAACCTTCCACTGGCAGCGGCAGCCCCAGTTCCGAAAATGACCAGGGCAAGCCACTACCTTCAGAAGATGGGACCCTCGGATGATGTGGAAGCCTATCTTCTCACGTTTGAACGCACGGCACAGAGAGAGGGATGGCCAGAAGCTGAGTGGGCTGGTCTAATCGCACCCTTCCTAAGCGGCGAACCCCAGAAGGCTTACTTTGATCTAGAGCCAGCCGAAGCTAACGTCTATGCAAAATTGAAGTTCGAGATCCTCGCCCGCCTCGGCGTAACCACGGCTGTTCGCGCCCAAAGGTTTCACGCATGGTCCTTCACGATGGATAAAGCCACCCGAAGCCAGATGTATGACCTCATCCACCTCGCCCGGAAGTGGCTACAACCCGAGATCAACTCAGCAAGCCACATCGTGGAACGGTTGGTCATGGACCAGTTCTTGAGGAAACTTCCCTCTGCCTTACGCCATTGGGTCAGTCGGAGTGACCCCCACAATGCGGATGAGCTTGTGGCCCTCGTAGAAAGGTACAATGCAGCAGGAGAGCACCCGCAACCCCCAGTCGTGGAGCAACCCCACTACCCGAGGTTCCAGGACTCTTCCAGAGACGGTAAAAGGGTACCGGGGTTAAGGGGAGCTGAAGAGCGGCGACCACCTTCACGCAGCACCAGCAACAGTGGTTCGCACACTAAGGGCAATAGCCAACATGGGGAGCCGGGAAAAGGCTCTAAGTGGGACACAGACTATGTACCTAAATGTGTAAATTGTCATGAGAGGGGCCACACAGCAAAAATCTGCCCACTAAATGATGAGCCCATGCAATGCAACAGCGTGGAACCTTATTCGCTGTTGTCCCAATGTATGCGCCCTAGCCCAGAGGACCCCTTGAATAACCATCTGTGGGCATTTGTAAAGGTTAATGGTAGGAGGGTTCGGGCACTTCTGGACTCTGGGAGCATGGTCACACTAGTGTCCGAATACCTCTTGCCCATTAAGAAGAAACAGGGAAACAGTTCACAAAGAATGGCAATTTGTTGTATACATGGGGATAATCATGAATATTCCACTGTTGATGTTTTTTTTGAAACAGAGTTTGGTTCTTTAGATTTCAAGGTGGGTATTGTACCCAAACTGGCATATGATGTGTTAATAGGGACCGACTTTCCCCATTTTCTAAAAATGTGGTCCCCCGCTCAGAATAGCGCCCAGAGTTCAATAGCGGACCATAACGAAGTATTAGAAGAAATAAATCCTTTCCCGTTTTCAGAAATGGAGGTTGACGAGGGCCCAAATAAGAAGGGGGAAAAGGAGGAGTGCTGTAAAATTCCCTTCCCCATCACTACTTTGGTAGGGAATACCCCAAATCAGGATGTTGATCAGACACTTACCACCCCAGAACCGGATAAGACCCTCGCTGACCTAGAGGTCAGTCCTGGGAGTTTTAAGAAGGCCCAGTGGGAGGACCCCACATTAGAGGTAGCAAGGGGAAATATACGGGACCTGAATAGTACTCTTGGCCAACCAGATAGGTCGCTTGCTTACCCCTACTTCGAGGTAGAGAACGACCTAGTATATCGGGTTGATAAAAGAAAATCAGTTACAACTAAACAATTGTTGGTACCACGGACATTCCGTAATGTAGTGTTACACCTCGCACATAGTCATCCATTGGGGGGACACCTAGGGGTGGAAAAGACAAAAGAAAAGGTTCTCCGAAGCTTCTATTGGCCTGGGGTTCTGGCAGAAATTACGAATTATTGTTCCTCATGCCCAGCATGTCAGATCACCGCCCCGTTCAAGGCGTACCGCAGCCCATTGGTACCCCTTCCCATAATAGAGGTACCATTTGACCGGATTGCTATGGATCTAGTAGGACCCCTAATAAAGTCTGCTAGGGGACATCAGCATATATTGGTAATATTAGATTATGCCACCCGATATCCGGAGGCAGTTCCCCTACGTAGCACCTCGGCCAAAAACATAGCAAAAGAGTTAGTAGTTCTGTTTTCCCGGGTTGGAATTCCTAAAGAGATTCTATCTGACCAGGGAACACCGTTTATGTCCCAAGTAACAAAAGAGTTATGTAAACTCCTAAAAATCAAGCATCTCAGAACCTCAGTCTATCATCCACAAACAGATGGTTTAGTGGAAAGGTTCAATAAAACCTTAAAGAGCATGTTACGGCGGGCGGTCGATAAAGATGGGAAAAACTGGGATTGTTTGTTACCGTACCTGTTATTTGCCATTAGGGAAGTTCCCCAATCATCCACAGGCTTCTCCCCGTTTGAACTATTGTATGGCCGACACCCAAGGGGCTTACTGGATATAGCCAAAGAGACTTGGGAACACGAGGTTACCCCTTACAGAAGTGTAATAGAGCATGTTGCCCAGATGCAGGACCGCATTGCTGCAGTCCTACCCATAGTGAGGGAACACATGGAGAAAGCTCAAGAAGCACAGAGGAATACGTATAATAAGGGTGCTAGGGTCAGAATTTTTTTTCCAGGTGATAGGGTACTAGTTCTGGTTCCCACCGTGGAAAGTAAATTCCTTGCTAAATGGCATGGGCCATATGAGGTCTTGGAAAGAGTGGGAGAAGTAAATTATAAGGTAAGACAGCCAGGTAGGAGGAAACCTGAGCAAATTTACCATATAAACCTACTCAAGCCCTGGAAAGATAGAGAAGTCTTGTCAACCCTAGTAACCCCAGGTCCGTCAGAGAGTCAAGAAACTGACCCAGAGGTTAGCATAGCTGAAACCCTGTCTGTTCATCAGAAACAAGAGGTTCAGAATTTAGTGAGCAGAAACAAAGAAATCTTCTCTACACAGCCAGGTAGAACTAGCGTAATTGAACATGACCTAGTCTCTGAACCGGGGGTCCGAGTTAACCTTAAACCGTACCGAATCCCAGAGGCCAAAAGAGAGGCTATAAGTTTAGAGGTTAAAAAAATGCTAAAACTAGGCGTAATTGAGGAATCCCAAAGTGGGTGGAACAGCCCTATAGTCTTAGTCCCAAAGCCAGATGGTACAACAAGGTTTTGTAATGACTACCGGAAACTAAACGCGGTGTCAAAATTTGATACTTACCCTATGCCCAGGGTAGATGAACTTGTAGAGAGACTGGGCAAAGCCCGATATCTCACAACCCTAGACCTAACAAAAGGGTACTGGCAGGTTCCCCTCACAGAAAGGGCAAAAGAAAAGACAGCCTTCTCAACCCCAGACGGCCTCTTTCAGTATAGGGTGCTGCCTTTTGGCTTACATGGAGCTCCCGCCACATTCCAAAGAATGATGGATAAAATTTTAAAACCACATGCTCGGTATGCTGCTGCCTACCTGGATGATGTGGTAATCCATAGTGAAGATTGGCAATCCCACCTTCCAAAGGTCCAAGCTGTGCTCGACGCAGTTCGGTCTGCTGGACTAACTGCTAACCCCGCTAAATGCACCATTGGTCTGGAGGAGGCCAAGTATCTGGGGTATTCTATTGGCAGAGGTTTACTCAAACCCCAAACACTCAAAGTGGAGGCGATACAAGGTTGGCCAAGGCCAGTTACAAAAAAACAAGTAAGGACCTTTTTGGGGTTAATTGGGTACTATAGAAGGTTTATTCCCAATTTTGCGACTAAGGCAACCCCACTAACCGACCTCACAAAAGCAAGAGGACCACTTATGGTAAAGTGGTCCCCCGAAACCGAACAGGCCTTTAGAAGCCTGAAAGAAGCTCTCTGTGCCCAACCAGTGTTGGTCACACCTGACTTCTCCAAAGAGTTCGTAGTCCAAACCGACGCATCTGAGGTAGGGCTGGGGGCGGTACTCTCCCAGGAGTCTCAAGGTGAGGAACACCCCATCCTTTATTTAAGTAGGAAACTAAATCCCCAGGAGAAAAATTACTCCATAGTAGAGAAAGAGTGTCTCGCAATAAAGTGGGCTGTAGAGACGCTCAAATACTACCTGTTGGGGAGAAAATTCCGGTTGGTCACAGATCATGCACCCCTTACCTGGATGTGTCAAAACAGGGAAAAGAATGCTAGAGTGACCAGGTGGTTCCTAAGCCTACAACCCTTTAAATTTTCTGTGGAACACAGGTCAAGGCACAAACATGGCAATGCTGACGGGTTGTCAAGGATGCACTCCCTAATATCCATGGTCGCTCATCCCTCAGGGTCTGAGCTGGGGGGGAGGATATGTGACAGAAACCAGGGGATGGTAATAAATTCCATATATAGGGCTCCCAGGATACTGAACAGTTTCTATCCTGTCTGGCCTGGGAGTGCAGCCTTATAATACATGCACTCCATCCCACAGTTTTGGGCAAGCGCTGGAACTGAGGGATTTCTGTCACCTGTCATGCTAATTAGAAATCAGGTATGTAAGACTGATTTCCTGTTTGCTCTTGTCTCTTCTCCAGAGCCTGGAAGGCTGCTGAACACAGTGGGGAGAAGCCCCTTCCCCACACAGGTTCAATTGTTCTGTTCATTTGGCTAACTCTGCAAAAGTACCTTGTTTTGTTGTTGGAAAGTGGAAAAGCCACTTCCACCCTGAGTTAGGGAAATCTAAGTTAAGTTATCGCTCAGGTGAGCAGCTTTTGTTTTGATGTGTTTTGTTGTATGCACTGTGGCAGTCTCAGTGCCTGGGACTGAATAAACCAGGCACAGCCTGTTTAAAGGAACAGTACGTGACGCCTCCTCATTTAACCTACCCCAAAAGACCGTGTTCTAACCATCCCGGACAAGCAGCGGAGCCCCGGAGTAAGCTGTTTGTCACAATATATATATATAATACATATATATATATATATATATATATATATATATATATATATATATATATATATATATAGAAACACAGAAAAATAAACCTCTAAAAAGCATATATACAAAATAATAATAGTAATTTATTAAATCAAAATATGATCAAAAACAAAAAACAGCTGACTGAAACCCTGCCTGACTAAGCAAAATAAATTTAAATAGGACAACCTCAAGGAAAACTAAACTACCATAAAAAACAAACCATAAAATGATCAATACCTCAAGTAATGTGACCAGTATGGGGACAAAGTACCCATAGTGATCTTCAACCGGCCGGTCGTGTTAAAGAGATACTGAGCAAAAAAACAATAAAGGAAAATAAATATTGAACCTTTAAAGAAAATAAACAAACAAAATATTGTAGAAAATAACAGGCATGCTATACCAGTGTACGGGGCACTATATAAAGAAGACCTATAGGCATGAAACTATACTTATAGTACATGACAACAAAAACATTATTTGGAAGGTACTTCAGTGACCCAAACACAGATGTCAAAAGAGAACATATAAAGAAGAGAGACCCATAGAATTGAGAGCAGTATAAAAACTGCAAATAGGTATTGATATATAAAGATACTCAGCTCCTGTGAGATTGTGATGACACGAAAGTCTCAGGTAAGGGAAGCCACGATCAAGAGGTTACATTCAGGGGTATGCACAAAAGATATAAAGTCCAAATAAAGTGCCAGCAGGCAGGGCCAACAGCATAAAAGTCCCACCAACGCGTTTCGCCCGCTAAGGCTTCTTCTAGGGTGGTAGAGGAGTGCAGTATAGGAGAAGTCCGTGACGTCATCGGCAGGCGCCCCACGAGGCGAAGCAGCGTGCTGTCAGCATTTGGCAGTGGTGGTACTGACGGTGGTACTGACGGAGGCTGCTGTGCCTTGTTACGGGACCTGTGTGCGGGACTTAACACTGTGGACTTACCATCCTATCACCTTGAGACGGAGTGAGTGTACTCCACGGACTCAGAGGGCCCTCCTGTCTGGATAGATGACAGCTGGTTTCCAGCTGTCCCTTTGAGTGGTAACCCCACTAATCCATAGCTTGATTTTATTTATTCTGATGAACGCAGAACTTATTATCCTTTAGAAAAATTCACTTTTTAAATTGTGCTTCACTATGTGCGTTGTGCGCCTTGTGCTTTTGTTGTTTCTCTAGTTCTAGGGGTGTCGAGCCACCCCCCAAGATAGGCTGCAGACGCATCATTAGTGTATTTACACTTATAAGGTCCACAATATTGTTTATTTCACATTGTATTCACTTTGTGTGTCTTAACATGTATTAGCTGCGCACTTTCACCTCCTTTTTTGTACTTTTCACAAGCTGCAGTAAAGGCCTGGCAAAGCATCACAAAGGAGGAAACCCAGTGTTGGGTGATGTCCATGCGTTCCAGACTTAAAGCAGTTATTGCCTGCAAAGGATTCTCGACAAAGTATTACAAATGAACCTTTTATTTATGATTGTGTTAATTTGTCCAATTACATTTGAGCCCCTGAAATAAGGGGACTGTGTATGAAAATAGTTGCAATTCCTAAACGTTTCATACGATATATTTGTTCAACCCCTTGAATTAAAGTTGAAAATCTGCACTTCTATTGCATCTCGGTTGTTTCATTTCAAATCCATTGTGGTGGCGTACATAGCCAAAAGTATGAAAATTGTGTTGGCGTCCAATTCTTTCCGGACCTAACTGTATACACCCTCCCCTGTCCGTGTCCCAGCTCCTACTCACTAGCATGGTGTGAGTGAGTCATATCCATATCCTGTGAGCAGGAGAATCTGTAACCCCTATTGGCTGTCTGATGGCATGTGATAGGGTTGAAAGGGCAGTCCCCAGAGGCTTCTGTGTAATGTAGTCCCTTGTGGACCTCTTTAACATTGGGGCCACGTGCGCGATCGCAACTGCGCATGCACAACACTATAATGGCCGCCGCTGACGCGTCTGCGCATGCGCGACACCTTGTACATGCGCGACTCCAACCCCAACATGGCCGCCCGACACCTTCTGCGCATGCGCATGTGTGTCATTTAATTGAATTTTGTATAATCCCATCAATGTTCCAGCTTAACTCAGACCTTTATTTTGATAAAGATCTAGGTCATGACTGGAACATTCATGTGATTATAATAACATTCAGTATAGTAAATGAGTGCTTTCTGCTACCTTTTGTCTACTGGACTATGCCAATCAGCTACAGTATAAGGAAATGTTATTATTACCGTTTATTTGTAAAGTGCCAACACATTGACATTTTGGTCCCAACTCATGCCTTTATTTTTAATAAAGATCTAAATTAGGACTGAAACATTGACGTGATTATAATAAAATTCCTTAAATTACTTGTGTGTGTGCTGTCTGCTTGTTTGTTTTTATTGGACAACAATGATTACTTTATCTAGCTGAGGAGCACCCGTAGAAGAAGCAGATGTATTTTTTAGTGCACTTTTCTAATGATGCTGCTGCTTCTATAAAGGATACCACATACAAATGGACTGTTTAGAATTACAATGGAAGGAATTACAATGAGCATTGAGATGTTGAGATGTAAAAATCATGCAAATATCTGAAAGAAAGAATGAGGAATTTGAAAGTAACCCAGAAACAAGCTGAGGGGTATTAAAGGTTGTAATGAGACTGATATTGGAATGAGATATACTATTTTATTGGTTGTAGTACTGTATATTGGTGAACCTGAAATTGTGCTACATGGACATGGGTAGTTGGGACTATAATGTACATGTGGAGATGCATTTTGGACCACTGTAAATACTACTGTAGGTCTATCATGGGAAGTGGGGGATATTTTGGGAGACATGTTTGGTGTCCACATGGCATATCTAGGAATTCTGTGTTGTGCTGTTTGTTGATGGTACTGGTGCTTAAAAACTGTTCAAAATTGGCCACCATGGAAAGAGATTGCATGTCAACTGAGCATTTTATCATTTGGAGAAGCGGAGAGCAAAAGAGGAGGTTCAGCAACACCATGTTTTAATCCAGTGGAGGCTACACAGATCCCTTCATCATTAATTCTGCAAGTAAGGATCCACAAGAAGGTTTATAGTCTTATGTTGGCAGAGGCAAGGAGCCTGGTGTGCATGAGATTAGTGGGGGTGAAGGATAGAGTGGTGATTGAGAAAGCTGAAAAAGATTAAACCGAGGTAGTTTGGGAACTAAAAGGGAGGGAAGTATTGTCTAGTGTTGGGGTGAGGATGTACGTTAGCTCCAATGGAATTTTTAAAGCTATTTAAGGCCACGCTTATAGTGCTGGTGACGGCGACGCAATGTCGCATCAAAACAAATGTTTTGAATCTGTCGCATGCGCTTATAGTAGGAGCGACGTGACGGTGCGATGATTAAAAGTCAATTTGATTTTATTCAGCGACCGCAGCGTGACGTCAGCTTTGCCATCGCTGGCACTATAAGCGCGGCTTAAGACTCCTTTGAAGACTCCCCGAGAAGTCTTGAAAGCAAATAACAGGAAATGTTAAGTGGCAAAGTGTAATGGATGAGGCCAAAGTAGAAAAGAGACTTCTGCCTTTATACAGGAAAAACAAAGTTAAGGTTTCTGAACTGATTTAGTGAGCAAAAATAGAAACATCGGACGGGATTCACTAAGGTGCTTGGCAGGGTATTGTTCCCCGATCTAGAATTAGCAGACATTATTAAATTGAATGGCTGTTAACGCCAGAGTGAAGTGTGATACCTGTAGCTCAGGTGTGATTCACTAAGCATCGCGGCTTAGTGAATCCTGGCCATACCACCTTATGCTTCCAGTCTCCCTTCTAGATTGTAAGCTCCATAGAACAGGACCCTACTTACTTACACCAGTATATGTAAAAGTTATTTTATTATCTTCCTAACCCATTGTACTATGCTGTGCAATATGTTGGCATGTAAATCTATTTATTGCATAATCTGCTCATTTAAGTGTTGTCGGCCCATATTCACTAAAGCGTGCTAAACTTTATCATGATTTATGTCCCCCTCAAATGAATGGGAGTTTAGACATGCTAAAGCGTGGCACCCTTTAGTGAATGTGCGTCATACTATGATCCTCTATTTAAAAAAATTCCAAACATTTGCTGCCTGTATAGAGTTTGTACATACTGTATACATATATATCGAGAGAGGGCAAGAGAGTGGCCTGGAAAGAGAGAGGACTGAGAAAGCACAGGAAAGATCGTGAGAGAAAAACGGTGGAGATGGAGATACAGGAGAGTGAGAGAGAGACCCATATTAAATATTACGGTGAAGCAAGGTTGCCACCACTCCGGGTTTGACCTGGAGACTTCGGGTTTTGGCCATGTATCTCCAGGCTATGGGTGTACCTTGTTAATCTCCGGGTGGCGGAGGAGTGCGGAGGTGTCTCCCGGCATCCTCCTGCAACTCCTGTCAACATAGCTGCACTGCGTCAAATGGTGCCACGTTGCCATGACAACAGGACGTGACGTGATGTTAAGTGATGCCCATTGCCATGACCACAGGACGCTATGTGACGTCTCAGCGCCATAAGACGTCCCGTTGTCATGGCAGCTTGATGCCATGTAACGTCCTGTTGTCATGGCAATGCACCCTCATTTGACGCCGCAAAGCCATGTTGACGGAAGTTCCAGGGCTACAATTTTACCTTGTTAATCTCTGGGTGGCAGCGGAGTGTGAGAGCATCTCGCGGCATCTTCCTGCAACTCCTGTCAACACAGCTGCACGGTGTCAAATGGTGACACGTTGCCATGACAACAGGACACTACGTGATGTCACGTGATGCCCGTTGCCATGACCACAGGAAGCTATATGACTTTTCATTGCCGTAAGGCATCCATTGTCATGGCAACTTGACACTGCGTAACGTTGTGACATCAGGTAGCGTCCTGTTGTCATGGCAATGCATCGTCATTTGATGCTGTGCAGCCATGTTGACGGGATTTGCAGGGGGAGATGCCAGGAGGATGCCACCGCATCCAGATTCCACCACCGCTGCCGATAAGAGATTATTAAATAATCTACATTTATCTCCGGGTTATCCCCCAGTCGAAGCTGGCAACCCTGCGGTGAAGCCAGTGCCACTTCCTAGTTCCTAGATTAGTGCTAAAATCTTTTCCAGCACTGGGAAGCAGCTTCACACCATATAGAATAGGGGAAAGACAAATTCTGCAGAGAAACCAGTAAAGGATATTTAATGAAAAATGCTGCAAGCATTTGTCAGATCTTTCTGGAGGTGGGAAACCGAAGTCTACCTGGAAGGTGGAAGGATAACGATCAGCGAATGACTGACAGTCAGAAGTATTCAGAGATGCCTTGGCACGTTTCTACCCAGGGTCATTCTGCAGCAGTGTGATTTTGAAGATTTCTCTGCATGAATTCCGTGCCACAGCTGCTGCTGCTGTTTTGCTTCTCAACATTGTTCACAGATCACAGAATTCCAAGGAAACTAAACAGGAAGAGAAAAGATCAAGCAGATCTGTATTAAGATGCATGTATGTCAAACACATTACATTAACCTATCCTGTCCTTTGTTAAGCAGCTTTTATACATTTGAGGCAAGTTTCTTATCCATTTTAGGGCTATGCTGGTCCAACTCTCTGCTGCTTTTGGCACTCCAATAATGTATATCAATTAGACAAAGATATTGGTAGTAAAATATTTCCTTATTCCCCTTATTGCTCTCTAATTCTATTTACTCCCCACATAATGTACTGCCTCAACCAGGCCAAAATAGAAAAACGACCAAACTATCATAATAAATGGAAGTTAAAAGACGCATGTTTCAAATGAATCTCCATGCTTCAATTAACCGCCTTTCCTCTGGCACCAAAGAGGTAACATACCAAGAAAAAACAGTTTTTGAAGGTAAACACATGACTCATTCTTAAAATTTGCAATAAATGCCTCTTTATTTTCTTTTCTGTAAGTTACACACATGCATATCTTGTATATTTATTCCACTGCAATATTCACAGTGTGATGGTACTAGTAGTACCATTTACACCAAGCATGTCAAACTCAAATGCTAACAAGGGCCAAATAAACAAGGTTTAAGTCTAGGTGGGCCGCAAAAAAAACAAAACTTAAATTTTCATAGAAACGTAGGCTTATTTCGAAAAGTACAGTGTGTGTGTGTGTGTGTATTTGTGTGTGTCTGTGTGTGTGTATGTGTGTGTGTCTGTGTGTGTGTGTGTGTGTGTGTGTGTGTGTGTCGGATGACCTTAAAAAAAAAAAAAAGCCAGATGTGAATGATTCTGAACCCATTAACCAGTGTCAGGATGCCCCCTCAACAATTTCCAAAGCAGCAATCCCACCTGGGATCTTACCTGATCCGCAGTCTCTCAAGGTAGTATACTGGAGGGGAGGTGTTCCTTACCTGTCTTCTAATGTCCCCCGTGTGAAACTTGAGAGTCAGATCTGGAAGAAAGCAGAATAGGTTATTTCGGTGTAGGTATAGGGCAGTTAAGATAAAAACGAAGAGAGTGGGTGAGGGTGACAGACACAGAGAGGGTGACACAGACAGAGAGGGAGACAGACAGAGAGGGAGACAGACAGAGAGGGAGACAGACAGAGAGGGAGACAGACAGAGAGGGAGGCAGACAGAGAGGGAGGCAGACAGAGAGGGAGGCAGACAGAGAGGGAGGCAGACAGAGAGGGAGGCAGACAGAGATGGAGGCAGGCAGAGAGGGAGGCAGACAGAGAGGGAGGCAGACAGAGAGGGAGGCAGACAGAGAGGGGGAGGCAGAGTGATAGGGGGTGGCAGAGTGAGAGAGGGTGGGAGAGTGAGAGAGGGTGGGAGAGTGAGAGAGGGTGTGAGAGTGAGAGAGGGTGGGAGAGTGAGAGAGGGTGGGAGAGTGAGAGAGGGTGGGGGAGTGAGAGTGGGTGGGAGAGTGAGAGAGGGTGGGAGAGTGAGAGAGGGTGGGAGAGTGAGAGAGGGTGGGAGAGTGAGAGAGAGTGGGAGAGAGAGAGAGGGTGGTTGACTGACTCACCGGGCCTGGGACGTCAACCCCGGCAGACCCCCCTGTTGGCGGCCTAGTCCCTCATTCTCTCTCTACTTCCCCCTCATTTTCTCCCCCCATTTTCTCCCCCCATTTCTCTCCCTTCCCTCCCCACCCAATTTACACACTTACAGTTTCACTTAACCGTTTGGACTGTCCGTTCCTGATTATAACATAAATAGAACTTTCTAAAATGGTCCAAAGAGTTAATTGTTTCATAAAGTTATACTTTGTTTTGTTGAAAATCAAGAACAACCGCTACTTATTAAAGTCACCTGAGCCACTAGGTATGTAGCTAACACACACACATACACACACCCCACTTCCCAACCAAACGTAAGATGATAGTATGAAAGTTATCAAATTTGTTTGAGCACGTGGAGACGAGAAGCTTGCAGCCAGAGTACCTGGAACATCATTGGGAAGGCCTTCATCCAGCAGTTGGTTGACAAGGGCTGACTATGATATATATATATAATATATATAGATAATATATATATATGTATACAGTGGTCGACAAATCACCCAAAAATCTACTCGCCGAACAAAAAAAATCTACTCACCACCTAGTACCACACGTGTGCTGCTTCGGCCAATAGGAGCTCGCCACGATGTTAAATCCACTCGCCCGGGGCATGCAAATGTATAGGTTTGTCGAACACTGTATATATATGTAACGGTTTTTGTGAACCGGCCGGACCCACCCAATCTCACATTGGCCCCTGTGGTCTAACCGGTCCCCATTACAGTGTGATAGTGTCTGGTGGTGCACCTGTTGGCAACAGGACTCCTGAGTCTCCCGCATGATGGTGTGTGGGGAGGACCCGTCCAGACAGGCAGCTGAGGTAGTGTGCTGAGTCCTACCTAGTTCCAGTGCAGCGCCTCCACCTCATCAGGGTCCCTTCGGTCACTTGGGGATGGTCCTGGCGAGGAACTCCTCTGTGATGCTCCTCTCTGTACAATCACTCCACACATGTACACGAGAGGGTTTGTAATTAAGAGCATCTTTATTGCTTGAGGTGGGCTAGCTGCCCCTCGCAGTAGTTTCTCTAGCCACTCATAATCATTCAGTGCTCCCCTTTGAAAGGTGTAATTCTCCTTAAATAGGGATTCCTTATCCCAGCCGGGATGTCTTTACTCTGTGCCAGGTCCCTGGACACAGTTTCTTACTCAGCTACTATAACATAACTTTTACTCCTCTCAGAACTCTGGCAGAACTACTCAGAACCACGCAGAACACAGAACTAACTTTTAGACACAGTGCTGTGCCTTATGTACACTCTGGAAACTGACACACCTCTGACATCACTAACCATGGAGTCAGAGCCTGTGACCACTCCTACCCATACACAAGGCACCTCACCAGGGTGTGAGGGCAAACCTCCATAATTACTGCTGGCATGCCCACAACTTCCCAGGCCTTACTGTCAGCAGGAGAGATGACTGTAGCCATTTTACATGACCGCTACATATATATACACTGGCGACATGTTTAATTTGAGTAGGGCTAGTACCGCAAGCCGGGACATGTCCCGGCTTGCTAGCCCCACTCCCTCGGCGTGCCGCGCATCACCGACGCGCGGTCACGCGTCATCGGGAGCCTGAGGAGAAAGCCCCGATCGGAGGGCGCTCCTCCGCGGCTTCGGCGCGCGCCAGGCACATCCCGGCGCGCGCCTGGTTACTGCTGCGGCCGAGACCGGGCAAATGCTCGAATAAACTCGGCCGCAGCAGTATATATATACAGTGTTCGACAAATAATGATAACCACACGCCCATGGCGAGTCAACTATTTAGGCCGCTGGCGAGCTGGAACCTATGAATTCCCCTGATCGCGCCAATTTTTTTTTTAAATAAAAAAATAAATAATCCCCCTCCCTGATTGGTGGAATGCGGGGAAGAGGGCCGGCTAGCAGCTCTGGGTCAGCCCCAACCCCTCCCCCCCCCTGCCCCGATCCCCGCTTGCTGCCCGGGGCAGGAGGTAGGTTGGGGGGGTCCCGCGGCTGCTGCCCAGGCGCTTCCCCTCCATCCCACGCTCCTTTGGCACACGCGCAGGTAATGGGAGCGGGGAAGCAGGCTGGCAGCTCTAACTCCCATAGCCATGGCTGCAGACTCCGTGTGCGCATGGGTGGGGGGCGGGAGGGTTTTGCCAAAGCTCCCTGTCCGGCCCCGTTTCTCATGAGCAGGTTGGTGTAGCCGTGCGGCTGTCCTCCGCTGGTCCCTGATCCTCCCGCCTGGCTGCCCGACCCCCGCGCATGTCTGCTCGACCTCCCGCCTGGCTGCTGACACCCCGTCTGGCTGCCCGAACCCCCCACAGCCCCGTCTGGGTGCCCGACCCCCCCGCAGCCCCGTCTGGCTGCGCGACACCCCCGTCTGGCTGCCCAACCCCTCCGCAGCCCCGTCTTGCTGCCCGACCCTCCCGCCTGACTGCCCGACCCCCCGCCTGGCTGCCCGACCCTCAGCTGGAATGTGGAGGATAAGGCCTGGAGTGCATATCACTAATTTGATCTATATTTCTCTGGATGAGCAGGTGGGCCACCTCCCTTCCAATGAATACCCACCCAGTGTGTGTGTGTGTGTCTGTGAGTGTGTGTGTGTGTGTGTGTGTGTGTGTGTGTGTGTGTGTGTGTGTGTGTGTGTGTGTGTGTGTGTGTGTGTGTCTGTGAGTGTGTGTCTGAGTGTGTCAACCTCTCCCTGTGTCACCCTCTCCCTGTCCCTGTGTCACCCTCTCCCTGTCCCTGTGTCACCCTGTCCCTGTGTCACCCTGTCCCTGTGTCACCCTCTCCCTGTCCCTGTGTCACCCTCTCCCTGTACCTGTGTCACCCTCTCCCTGTCCCTGTGTCACAGTCACTTTGAGCTTGGTATTGGACTTTTTGGGACACTTGGTCACATTTGAGCCCCATTGCAGCCGTTAGTTCTTGGCATACAGGAAGAAGGGGGTAAGATGGTCCGTGGTTCACAGCAACTTCAGCAGCCAACGCATGGATGTCTAAAAAAACTTTATTGATCGCTAGCAGCAAACATCAGGCAACCACTCTAACATGTTTCGTCCAGGCTATGGACTTTTTCAAAGAGTGCTGATAGTGTATGGCAGCCAAATAGATATAGGGAGTGGTGAGTGTATGCCACCAATAGAAACAGGGAACGTATTTAAACCTCACCTGTGGTAGATTAATCATTAAAGTGGATAACTATCTCCCCAACAATCCCCATAGCAATGGCTGCACAACAAGGTATTTACAACATACACATGAAAAATCTTAAAAACAAAACAGAACATATAATGGATAAATTTAAAAACACAACTACTGATGTTTTAAGTTACCAGCATCATTATTATTATATAAAGCTATATCAATTAATGGAAGTATACAGATGTATAACAAAGGATTTCATATATCTAGTACTTATAAAATCTTTTTTGTACTTATAAAGCATTTTCAGTATCAAGATTCACTTTAAAGGGATATAAACATTTTATCAATTTATTCACATAATTCATATCCATGAATACAGTGGCAACCGCATGACAGACAGTAACTTAATATGTCACCTCCCAGATCACAATGTAATTGGGTGAACACTGTGAACCCACCCCAAAACTTAGCCATTACCCCATCAGGAAGTGTTTCAGTTCCCACTCCTGATTGATGCCGGCCGGATGGAGTGTGTTCAGAGTGTACACCCAATACATTTCCTGTTTATTTAATACCCCCTCTCTATGGCCTCCTCTAGCGTTACAAGGGATATGTTCAATTGCCATATAGGAAAAGTTGGCTATTCCCCCTTTAGGGCATCTGGAGAAGTGTCTGGGAACTGGATGAGACACATCATTCTTTTTAATAAGTCTGACATGCTCGGCAATGCGGGTCTTGACTGGCCGAATGGTTCGTCCCACATATAATTTTTTTGCAACCACATCTCAAAAGATAAATGGTGTAGGATGTATTACAATTCAAAAATTCTTTAATAAAATATTTTTTTCCATTGATGTCAGTTTGGACAAATTTTGTACTATGAACATATTTACACATGGAACAATTTCCACATGCATAAAAACCTTTAGGAATACTACCAATTCTTTTAAGATCAGTTTTAGTTTGAAAGTGACTTGGCGAGAGGTGTGATGCTAGTGTCTTAGCCCTACGGAATGAAAATTTTGGTCCCTTCAAGGTAAACTCAGCAATATCCTTATCAAGGCACAGGGTGTGCCAATGTTTATGCACAATGTCGCATATAAGCTTGGATTGGCGACTATAAGTCGTGATGAATAATGGACTCATATCACTATACTTGCTCTTAGATTGTATGTACCCCTTATGATGTTTGTCTTTTTTCTTTTTATCGAGGATTCCAGGGCGATCCAAAGTCATAGCGTACTCGTATGCTGTCTGGATATCTGTATATTTGTAACCCCTGGCTTGGAATCTCTCAAATAGTGCTTGTGACTGCAAAGAGAAATTCTCGTCATCAGAACATATCCGTCTCAACCTTACAAATTGGGCCCTCGGAATACTTTTGATTAAAGATTGTGGATGACAACTTTTGGCTGACAGTAGTGTGTTTCGGGAGTTTGGCTTGCGAAATATGTCAGTTTGGATTAGCATGTCATGGTCTATGTAAAGGAGCAGGTCCAGATAATTGATGCAATTTATATTTTGTTCATAAGTGAATTTGATATTAACATTATTGATATTAAGTGTGTTTATAAATGCTACAAGTGATGATTCATCGCCGTCCCATATAATAATGAGATCGTCGATGAATCTTTTATAGTAAATAATTTGTGAACGATAAGAATTATTACTGTGATATATATATTGTGCTTCCCATAACCCCATGAATAAGTTTGCATATGATGGTGCAAAACTTGTGCCCATTGCAGTGCCTAATAATTGTAAATAAAAACGTGAATCAAATAAGAAATAATTGTGAGTTAATAAAAATTTAATAGATTCTAATAGAAAAGTGCAAAGTGAAGTGGACAGATGTGATAAATTTAAAAAGTGCGTGATAGCTAATAACCCGTGATCGTGATTAATGATGGAATACAGAGAGATCACGTCAAGGGTGACCCATCTGTATTCTTTTTTCCAGACCAGATCCTTTACATCTACCATGAGGTCCGTGGAATCCTTAATGAATGACGGTAATGCCAGTACCAATGGTTTGAGATAAGAGTCCACATACCGCGATAACCCATCTCCCAAAGATCCAATACCTGCCACTATAGGACGACCAGGAGGGTCGACCAGTGACTTATGGATCTTTGGGAGATGGTGGAATACCGGAATCACGGGATGTGGACTTCTCAAAAATTCAATCTCATGTTTGTCTAATGTACAAAGTATCTTTCCAAATTCAATAATTTCATCTAGTTGACTAATAAAGTCCTGTGTTGGATCCTTTTTAAGAAGTTTATACTGATCCGGATTCCCTAGCTGCCGTAATGCCTCCTGTTTGTATTGTAGGGTGGATAAAACCACAAGGGCTCCACCTTTATCAGCATTTCTAAACATGATGTCTTTGTTATGCTTCAAGGTGTCTAGTTCATGAATCTCCGTGTATGTCAGGTTATTGGCATGCATAGATGAGCAGGAGAAACCTTTAGATAAAATTTGAAGGTCTCTTTCTACCAACCTTTCAAATGCCGTAATGAAAGGCCCCCTATTGGCATTGGGGCAGAAGATAGACTTCTTTTTAAATCCTGAGGAGTGGGTGCCAAAGAAAGGTTGGGAGAAAGCATTGATTTCTTCGCCTTGCTGCTCAAGTAATGCGTCCAAGTCTGATAATACACAGGTTTCCTGAAAGGTATCAAGAGAAATATTAGTTAATGCATCATTAGTAACAATATTAGGTAGTTCATCATCAGTATTGGGTAATACAACATCATTATCAGAGTCAGACAAGTTATTAGTTTGAAAATGTCCTCTTGATATAAAAAACTTTTTTAAGGATAATTTGCGAGTAAACCTTTGGAGGTCAATCACAGTCTGGAACAAGTGGAAGTCCTGAACCGGGGCAAAACCCAGTCCCTTATTTAGTAGAGATAATTGTGCATGGGAGAGTTCCACTCCTGAGAGATTAATGACGTTATTATCACACTCATCTATGTGTACTTCTTTCTTTTTGGTCTCCCGCGAGTTTCCACGTTTTCTCCGCGATCGTCTGGTTCGCGGCGTGATCGTGTTCCTGTGGATAAAAAAGAAGACGAAGAGGGAGCCTGTTCCTGATTTTTTGATCTGGCCCCATTAGATGTGATGGATGACCTGCTGTCGCTCCTAGATCTCCCATGGTTATCCCGTATACTCTCAGTAGAACCTTCAAAAGATACAGAGTGAGATCTCAATTCGCACTCTGAGTAGTCTGACTCCGCACCTGAGTTGTCAGCTGATCTTCCCTTTAAGATAGACTTATTAGGGTTGCTTTTAGACCATCCTTTGGATTGAGGTTTAAACCCCCTTGCTGTATTGGATCCCACATTCTCTCTTGTTTGAGGTTTCTGCCAACAATAAATTTGTCCTTTTATATAATCTACACGGTCTCGTTCGAACTTGCTGTGTTTTTTGTCACTTATTGTGTCCTCTATGGTCTCAATATTAGTCAGCAGGGTTTTGTCGTTTTTTATAAATTGATCCATTTTAGTAAATGGCTTCAAGTTGTTCCTCAAAAGGTTTATTTCCAACATTAATTGCTCTTTTTCTTTTGACTTCTGCTGAATGATTAGTTCCATTAGCTTTAAGGAACATTGGTTTAGAGTATCAGTCCAGTCCTGCTCAAATTGCATATTGGTAAAGCCAAATGTTGGTGTCTTTTTTATTCGCAAACCTCGTGGTATTCTTTTACATCTAATATAGTTGTTCAATGAGGTGATGTCCCACCATAGGCGTATATTCAACACCAACAGTCTTTCTAGCTTTACAAAGTAATGTGTGAGGTCTGAAGGCTCCTCACATATAACCTCAGTACTTTCATTAAACAAGTGGGCAGCTTTTTTTGAACGTTTGGCATTATCCCCGCATGCATTGACATATGTATCCACATTTGTATCCTCTGATTCAACATCAATATCTTCCATGGCAAAAAAACAATATAATAGTATTGAATTAAAAATAAAAATTATTTATTAATATCTTGTTAAAAACTCTCATGCGTCAACGCATGAGAGTTTTTAACAAGATATTAATAAATAATTTTTATTTTTAATTCAATACTATTATATTGTTTTTTTGCCATGGAAGATATTGATGTTGAATCAGAGGATACAAATGTGGATACATATGTCAATGCATGCGGGGATAATGCCAAACGTTCAAAAAAAGCTGCCCACTTGTTTAATGAAAGTACTGAGGTTATATGTGAGGAGCCTTCAGACCTCACACATTACTTTGTAAAGCTAGAAAGACTGTTGGTGTTGAATATACGCCTATGGTGGGACATCACCTCATTGAACAACTATATTAGATGTAAAAGAATACCACGAGGTTTGCGAATAAAAAAGACACCAACATTTGGCTTTACCAATATGCAATTTGAGCAGGACTGGACTGATACTCTAAACCAATGTTCCTTAAAGCTAATGGAACTAATCATTCAGCAGAAGTCAAAAGAAAAAGAGCAATTAATGTTGGAAATAAACCTTTTGAGGAACAACTTGAAGCCATTTACTAAAATGGATCAATTTATAAAAAACGACAAAACCCTGCTGACTAATATTGAGACCATAGAGGACACAATAAGTGACAAAAAACACAGCAAGTTCGAACGAGACCGTGTAGATTATATAAAAGGACAAATTTATTGTTGGCAGAAACCTCAAACAAGAGAGAATGTGGGATCCAATACAGCAAGGGGGTTTAAACCTCAATCCAAAGGATGGTCTAAAAGCAACCCTAATAAGTCTATCTTAAAGGGAAGATCAGCTGACAACTCAGGTGCGGAGTCAGACTACTCAGAGTGCGAATTGAGATCTCACTCTGTATCTTTTGAAGGTTCTACTGAGAGTATACGGGATAACCATGGGAGATCTAGGAGCGACAGCAGGTCATCCATCACATCTAATGGGGCCAGATCAAAAAATCAGGAACAGGCTCCCTCTTCGTCTTCTTTTTTATCCACAGGAACACGATCACGCCGCGAACCAGACGATCGCGGAGAAAACGTGGAAACTCGCGGGAGACCAAAAAGAAAGAAGTACACATAGATGAGTGTGATAATAACGTCATTAATCTCTCAGGAGTGGAACTCTCCCATGCACAATTATCTCTACTAAATAAGGGACTGGGTTTTGCCCCGGTTCAGGACTTCCACTTGTTCCAGACTGTGATTGACCTCCAAAGGTTTACTCGCAAATTATCCTTAAAAAAGTTTTTTATATCAAGAGGACATTTTCAAACTAATAACTTGTCTGACTCTGATAATGATGTTGTATTACCCAATACTGATGATGAACTACCTAATATTGTTACTAATGATGCATTAACTAATATTTCTCTTGATACCTTTCAGGAAACCTGTGTATTATCAGACTTGGACGCATTACTTGAGCAGCAAGGCGAAGAAATCAATGCTTTCTCCCAACCTTTCTTTGGCACCCACTCCTCAGGATTTAAAAAGAAGTCTATCTTCTGCCCCAATGCCAATAGGGGGCCTTTCATTACGGCATTTGAAAGGTTGGTAGAAAGAGACCTTCAAATTTTATCTAAAGGTTTCTCCTGCTCATCTATGCATGCCAATAACCTGACATACACGGAGATTCATGAACTAGACACCTTGAAGCATAACAAAGACATCATGTTTAGAAATGCTGATAAAGGTGGAGCCCTTGTGGTTTTATCCACCCTACAATACAAACAGGAGGCATTACGGCAGCTAGGGAATCCGGATCAGTATAAACTTCTTAAAAAGGATCCAACACAGGACTTTATTAGTCAACTAGATGAAATTATTGAATTTGGAAAGATACTTTGTACATTAGACAAACATGAGATTGAATTTTTGAGAAGTCCACATCCCGTGATTCCGGTATTCCACCATCTCCCAAAGATCCATAAGTCACTGGTCGACCCTCCTGGTCGTCCTATAGTGGCAGGTATTGGATCTTTGGGAGATGGGTTATCGCGGTATGTGGACTCTTATCTCAAACCATTGGTACTGGCATTACCGTCATTCATTAAGGATTCCACGGACCTCATGGTAGATGTAAAGGATCTGGTCTGGAAAAAAGAATACAGATGGGTCACCCTTGACGTGATCTCTCTGTATTCCATCATTAATCACGATCACGGGTTATTAGCTATCACGCACTTTTTAAATTTATCACATCTGTCCACTTCACTTTGCACTTTTCTATTAGAATCTATTAAATTTTTATTAACTCACAATTATTTCTTATTTGATTCACGTTTTTATTTACAATTATTAGGCACTGCAATGGGCACAAGTTTTGCACCATCATATGCAAACTTATTCATGGGGTTATGGGAAGCACAATATATATATCACAGTAATAATTCTTATCGTTCACAAATTATTTACTATAAAAGATTCATCGACGATCTCATTATTATATGGGACGGCGATGAATCATCACTTGTAGCATTTATAAACACACTTAATATCAATAATGTTAATATCAAATTCACTTATGAACAAAATATAAATTGCATCAATTATCTGGACCTGCTCCTTTACATAGACCATGACATGCTAATCCAAACTGACATATTTCGCAAGCCAAACTCCCGAAACACACTACTGTCAGCCAAAAGTTGTCATCCACAATCTTTAATCAAAAGTATTCCGAGGGCCCAATTTGTAAGGTTGAGACGGATATGTTCTGATGACGAGAATTTCTCTTTGCAGTCACAAGCACTATTTGAGAGATTCCAAGCCAGGGGTTACAAATATACAGATATCCAGACAGCATACGAGTACGCTATGACTTTGGATCGCCCTGGAATCCTCGATAAAAAGAAAAAAGACAAACATCATAAGGGGTACATACAATCTAAGAGCAAGTATAGTGATATGAGTCCATTATTCATCACGACTTATAGTCGCCAATCCAAGCTTATATGCGACATTGTGCATAAACATTGGCACACCCTGTGCCTTGATAAGGATATTGCTGAGTTTACCTTGAAGGGACCAAAATTTTCATTCCGTAGGGCTAAGACACTAGCATCACACCTCTCGCCAAGTCACTTTCAAACTAAAACTGATCTTAAAAGAATTGGTAGTATTCCTAAAGGTTTTTATGCATGTGGAAATTGTTCCATGTGTAAATATGTTCATAGTACAAAATTTGTCCAAACTGACATCAATGGAAAAAAATATTTTATTAAAGAATTTTTGAATTGTAATACATCCTACACCATTTATCTTTTGAGATGTGGTTGCAAAAAAATTATATGTGGGACGAACCATTCGGCCAGTCAAGACCCGCATTGCCGAGCATGTCAGACTTATTAAAAAGAATGATGTGTCTCATCCAGTTCCCAGACACTTCTCCAGATGCCCTAAAGGGGGAATAGCCAACTTTTCCTATATGGCAATTGAACATATCCCTTGTAACGCTAGAGGAGGCCATAGAGAGGGGGTATTAAATAAACAGGAAATGTATTGGGTGTACACTCTGAACACACTCCATCCGGCCGGCATCAATCAGGAGTGGGAACTGAAACACTTCCTGATGGGGTAATGGCTAAGTTTTGGGGTGGGTTCACAGTGTTCACCCAATTACATTGTGATCTGGGAGGTGACATATTAAGTTACTGTCTGTCATGCGGTTGCCACTGTATTCATGGATATGAATTATGTGAATAAATTGATAAAATGTTTATATCCCTTTAAAGTGAATCTTGATACTGAAAATGCTTTATAAGTACAAAAAAGATTTTATAAGTACTAGATATATGAAATCCTTTGTTATACATCTGTATACTTCCATTAATTGATATAGCTTTATATAATAATAATGATGCTGGTAACTTAAAACATCAGTAGTTGTGTTTTTAAATTTATCCATTATATGTTCTGTTTTGTTTTTAAGATTTTTCATGTGTATGTTGTAAATACCTTGTTGTGCAGCCATTGCTATGGGGATTGTTGGGGAGATAGTTATCCACTTTAATGATTAATCTACCACAGGTGAGGTTTAAATACGTTCCCTGTTTCTATTGGTGGCATACACTCACCACTCCCTATATCTATTTGGCTGCCATACACTATCAGCACTCTTTGAAAAAGTCCATAGCCTGGACGAAACATGTTAGAGTGGTTGCCTGATGTTTGCTGCTAGCGATCAATAAAGTTTTTTTAGACATCCATGCGTTGGCTGCTGAAGTTGCTGTGAACCACGGACCATCTTACCCCCTTCTTCCTGTGTCATCATTTCCGGCGGAGCACGCTGACGCCAGCTACACCAGAGGAGGAAGCCGCTGCAGAATTCCCTGCACCAACAGGGACGGCTTTTTCGTGAGTACTCCTAACCTCCACGCGGTATTTCAGGGAGATTATTGAGGCGGTTAGTGCCGGGCTGTGATTTACTTGGGGGCGCCCCTTAGGGAGGTGTCCCCCTGTACCTCTATCCGGCTTACTATTACCCAACTCCCTGTTTTCAATACCGGAGGCTTATTGTTTCATTAATCATTGCTGGGTCTCTCTTCAATCAAGTTGCCATAAAGTGTGTGCACTACCTGTTAGCAGCCTCGGTATACTGGGTAATTCCATATTCTCTTGGCATACAGGACGCTTGTACTGTCCCTTTAAGGGCACGTGCACACTCGCGTGCAGGCACGCTGAGACAGCCTGTGTAACCGGAGGAGGAAGTGAGGAGAGCAGCCTCACGTGGAGGAGAGCTGTGAGCCCCACAAGCAGGCCTCAAACACTGCCACTGTTCCTGTTAACCCCTGGAGGGAGAGTCAGCACGAGAGTCACGGTGCAGCAGGAATTACATCTCTGCAAAGACATCAGCAGCAACCGGAAGACTCTTTGTTGCATTGCCTGTATTTGCCTTGCTGCTTGTAAGTAGGGCTCTAATTTTTCACATCTGGATGACCAGCGGTGTTCTCATTTGTCCAAACCATTTTATGGCATAGTTCTTTTTATTTAATAAATAGTTTTTATAGTCACTAGGAGTCTCTATGTTATATGTGCAGTGTGTGTATTAGTGTAGACCTGTTTTAACCCTACAGTGTTGCACTATGATCTGTGTCTGTTTGTGTTTTTTCCCCTATATGGCCTGTCAAGCAAGTGTGCTGATCCCCTGAGGAGTACAGGATTATCCAATGAACTTTTGGCGCCAGGTTTTTCTTTGTTTTCACTTTCACTTTCTCTGTCAGTACTGACAGTATTACTAGGCAGCCTTTATATATATATATTTTGCAATTGTCACACTGGTGTTTTAGTCTTTAGCGCTTGTGCACATTTTTTCTTTTTCTCAATGCAAGTGAAACAGGGCATCCTTAGGCTGCAAAAAAAAAAGAAAATCCATCAGATCCGAGATAGCAGGAACATTAGGAGTGGCCAAATCAATAGTTTGGTACATTCTGAGAAAAAATAGAACGCACTGTTGAGCTCTGTAACACAAAAAGGCCTGGACTTCCATGGAAGACAACAGTGGTGGATGATCGTAGGATCCTTTCCATGGTAAAGAAAAACCCCTTCACAACATCCAGCCAATTTAAGAACACTCTGCAGGAGGTAGGCATATCATTATCCAAGTCTACCATAAAGAGAAGACTTCACGAGAGCAAATACAGAGGGTTCACCACAAGGTGCAATCCATTCATAAGGCTC
Organism: Ascaphus truei; assembly: GCF_040206685.1. Taxonomy (NCBI): domain Eukaryota; kingdom Metazoa; phylum Chordata; class Amphibia; order Anura; family Ascaphidae; genus Ascaphus; species Ascaphus truei. Next base: position 161,627,411 of record NC_134485.1, read on the forward strand.
AAGATTAGAAAGGCCAGATTAGACTTTGACAAACAATATCTTAAAAAGCCTGCCCAGTTCTGTAACAGCATACTTTGGACAGATGAAACTAAGATCAACCGGTACCAGAATGATGGGAAGAAAAAAGTATGGAGAAGGCTTGGAACGGCTCATGATCCGAAGCATACCACATCATCTGTAAAACACGGTGGAGGCAGTGTGATGCATGGGCATGCATTGCTTACAATGGCACTGGGTCACTAGTGTTTATTGATGATGTGACAGAAGACATAGATGCAGCCGGATGAATTCTGAATTCTGGATATATTGTCTGCTCAGATTCAGCCAAATTCAGCAAAGTTGATTGGACGGCGCTTCACTTTACAGATGGACAATGACCCAAAACATACCGTGGAAGCAAGCCAGGAGTTTTTTAAGGCAAAGAAGTGGAATATTCTGCAATGGCCGAGTCAATCACCTGATCTCAACCCGATCGAGCATGCATTTCACTTGCTGAAGAAAAAACTTAAGGCAGAAAGACCCACGAACAAACAACAACTGAAGACTGCTGCAGTAAAGGCCTGGCAAAGCATCACAAAGGAGGCAACCCATCGTTTGATGAGGTCCATGCGTTCCAGACTTCAAGCAGTCATTGCCTGCAAAGAATTCTCAACAAAGTATTAAAAATGAACATTTTATTTATGATTGTGTTAATTTGTCCAATTACATTTGAGCCCCTGAAATAAGGGGACTATGTGTTAAAATGGTTGCAATTCCTAAACGTTTCATACAATATTTTTGTTGAACCCCTTGAATTAAAGCTGAACGTCTGCACTTCTATTACATCTCGGTTGTTTCATTTCAAATCCATTGTTGTGGCTTACAGAGTCAAAATTATGAAAATTGTGTCAGTGTCCAATTATTTCAGGACCTAACTGTACATATTTATATACTGTATATATATAGAGAGAGAAAGAGAGAGAAAGAGAGACACAGAGAGACACAGAGAGAGAGAGAGAGAGAGAACACACACACACAGAGAATGAGAGACAAAGACAGAGAGAGTGTGACAGAGAGAGTGCGACAGAGAGAGTGCGACAGAGAAAGTGAGAGGGTGAGAGGGAGAGGGAGAGGGAGAGAGGGAGAGGGCGAGAGGGAGAGGGCGAGAGGGCAACAGAGAGAGGCCGAGGGCGACAGGGAAAGGGAGAGGGCGACAGGGAAAGGGAGAGGACGACAGGGAAAGGGAGAGGGCGACAGGGAAAGGGAGAAGGCGACAGGGAAAGGAAAAGGGGAACAGGGAAAGGGAGAGGGCGACAGGGAAATTGAGAGGGCAACTGGGAAAGAGAGAGGGCGACAGGTAGAGGGAGAGGGCGACAGGGAGAGGGCAACAGGGAGAGGGCGACACAGGGAGAGGGCGACAGGGAGAGGGAGAAAGTGACACAGGGAGAGGGTGAGGGCGACACAGGGAGAGGGTAAGGGTGACACAGGGAGAGGGTGAGGGTGACACAGGGAGAGGGTGAGGGTGACACAGGGAGAGGGCGAAACAGGGAGAGGGCGACACAGGGAGAGGGCGACACAGGGAGAGGGCGACACAGGGAGAAGGCGATACAGGGAGAGGGCGACAGGGAGAGGGAGAGAGCAACACAGGGAGAGGGTGAAACAGGGAGAGGGCGACACAGGGAGAGGGCGACACAGGGAGAAGGCGATACAGGGAGAGGGCGACACAGAGAGGGAGAGGACAACACAGGGAGAGGGCGAAACAGGGAGAGGGCGACACAGGGAGAGGGCGACACAGGGAGAAGGCGATACAGGGAGAGGGCGACAGGGAGAGGGAGAGAGCAACACAGGGAGAGGGTGAGGGCGACACAGGGAGAGGGTGAGGGCGACACAGGGAGAGGGCGACACATGGAGAGGGTGACACAGGGAGAGAGCGACACAGGGAGAGGGAGAGGGTAACACAGGGAGAGGGAGAGGGCGACAAAGGAAGAGGGTGACACAGGGAGAGGGCGACACAGGGAGAGGGAGAGGGCAACACAGGGAGAGGGAGAGGGCAACACAGGGAGAGGGAGAGGGCGACACAGGGAGAGGGAGAGGGAGAGGGAGACACAGGGAGAAGGAGAGGGCGACACAGGGAGAGAGAGAGGGCGACACAGGGAGAGGGAGACACAGGGAGAGGTTGATACAGGGAGTGTGACACAGGGAGAGGGTGACTCACACACAGACACACACACTCAGAGGCACACTCAGAGACACACTCACTCATAGACAAACTCACTCACAGACACACTCACTCACAGACACACTTACTCACAGACACTCACTCACAGACACAGACACTCACAGACACTCACACACACACAGTCACTCAGTCTGTCACTCACACACACTCACCGCAAGGCAGGGGGTCGCACGTGGCAGCAGTGGGACCTTTACACGGCAGGAGGGCCTCTGCAAGGCAGGGGGGTCGCACATGGCAGCGGGGGCCTCCACATGGTAGCAGGGCCCTCCGCACGGCAGGAGGGTCTCTGCAAGGGGCCGCCCCCCGAAGCGGGTGCCGAAGCACGCCCCCCCCAAAGCGGCCGAAGCACGCCCCCCCCGAAGCCGACGCAGTCGCACGACCCCCCGAAGCGGCCAATGCCGCAGCACGCTCACCCCACCAAAGCGAATCGGACCCCCTTCAGAGGCGGACACCCCCGTGCAGCAAGCGGGGATCGGGGGCAGGGGGGGGAGGATATTAGGGGGAGGAGATCAGGGGGAGGAGATCAGGGGCAGGAGGGGGAGGAGATCAGGGTCAGGAGGGGGAGGAGATCAGGAGGGGGAGGAGATCAGGGGAAGGGGCTAACCCAGAGCTGCCTGCCGGCCCTTTTCCCCGTGTTAACCCAATCAGGGAGGTGGATTATTTATTTTAAAAAAAAAGATTGGACGCGAGCAGGGGAATTCATAGAGCCGCAGCACGGCTCGCCACCGGCCTAAATCCACTCGCCACGGGCGTGTGGTTATCATTATTTGTCGAACACTGTATATATATATATTTATATATATATATACAGTGTTCGACAATTATATACATTTACTCGCCCGGGGCGGGTAGATTTAACCCCCGGGTGAGTAAATTTTGGCCCAAGCAGCACACGTGTGTTTTTTAAATTTCCCGCGCTCGCGCTGCTGCTTTTCCCGCGCTCGCGCTGGAGAAAAAAAAAAAAAGCCGGAGGCGGGTTCATGTTGCTGGGGGAGATTACCCCGCCTCTGGCTCTCTGAGCAGTGGCCTCCCTCCTCAGCGCTTCTACTCCTCCCCCTTCCGGCAGCCAGCCGCTTCCATGTCTGTCTGCCTCAGGCCCCTGCAGGGCCATCTGTCACCCCTCCCATCGGGCCATCCGCCCCCCCCTCGCATCGGGCCACCCGCCCCCCCTCGCACCGGGCCATCCGCCCCCCTCTCGCACCGGGCCATCCGCCCCCCCCCCCGCCTCGCATCGGGCCATCCGCCCCCCCCCCACCCTCACACCAATCTCTCCCGGCCTCCGTGAACCCCCCCTCACCCCACGCGGCGTCGGTGTGCCGCCTCTACGGACAGTCTGCCGATCTGTCAGCTGTTAAGGAAACCCCTGATGGCCAGCTCAGTTGTTAGCAGGGGAAATCCTCTAACTGGCTCTTCTCCCTGCTCTAAGCAGGGGAAATCCCCTAACGGTGCCTCTCCCTGCTCTAAGCAGGGGAAATCCCCTAACGGTGCCTCTCCCTGCTCTAAGCAGGGGAAATCCCCTAACGGTGCCTCTCCCTGCTCTAAGCAGGGGAAATCCCCTAACCGGAGCCTCTCCCTGCTCTAAGCAGGGGAAATCCCCTAACCGGAGCCTCTCCCTGCTCTAAGCAGGGGAAATCCCCTAACCGGAGCCTCTCCCTGCTCTAAGCAGGGGAAATCCCCTACCGGAGCCTCTCCCTGCTCTAAGCAGGGGAAATCCCCTAACGGTGCCTCTCCCTGCTCTAAGCAGGGGAAATCCCCTACCGGAGCCTCTCCCTGCTCTAAGCAGGGGAAATACCCTACCGGCCCTTCTACATCTATCAGTGAATACTGCGGCGTCGGCGTCCCACTCTGGAGGGGGCGCGGCCCCTTGCAGAGGCCCTCTTGCCGTGCGGAGGCCCCCGCTGCCATGTGCGACCCCTGCCTTACAGGTGAGTGTTTGTGTGTGTGAGTGACAGACTGTGATTGTGAGTTTGTCTGAGTGAGTGTGTCTGAGTGAGTGTGAGTGTGTCACCCTCCCTCTCCCTGTGTCACCCTCCCTCTCCCTGTGACACCCTCCCTCTCCCTGTGTCACCCTCCCTCTCCCTGTGTCACCCTCCCTCTCCCTGTGTCACCCTCCCTCTCCCTGTGTCACCCTCCCTCTCCCTGTGTCACCCTCTCTCTCCCTGTGTCACCCTCTCTCCCTCTCCCTGTATCAACCTCCCTCTCCCTGTGTCACCCACCATCTCCCTCTGTCACCCTCTCCCTGTGTCACCCACCATCTCCCTCTGTCACCCTCTCCCTCTGTCACCCACCCTCTCCCTGTGTCACCCTCTCTCCCTCTTCCTGTGTCACCCTCTCCCTGTATCACCCTCCTTCTCCCTGTGTCACCCACCATCTCCCTCTGTCACCCACCATCTCCCTCTGTCACCCACCATCTCCCTCTGTCACCCACCATCTCCCTCTGTCACCCACCATCTCCCTCTGTCACCCTCCCTCTCCCTGTGTCACCCTCCCTCTCCCTGTGTAACCCTCCCTCTCCCTGTGTCACCCACCATCTCCCTCTGTCACCCACCATCTCCCTCTGTCACCCTCCCTCTCCCTGTGTCACCCTCCCTCTCCCTGTGTCACCCTCCCTCTCCCTGTGTCACCCTCCCTCTCCCTGTGTCACCCTCCCTCTCCCTGTGTCACCCTCCCTCTCCCTGTGTCACCCACCCTCTCCCTGTGTCACCCTCTCTCCCTGTGTCACCCTCTCTCCCTCTCCCTGTGTCACCCTCTCCCTGTCACCCTCCCTCTCCCTGTGTCGCCCTCCCTCTCCCTGTGTCGCCCTCCCTCTCCCTGTGTCGCCCTCCCTCTCCCTGTGTCGCCCACCATCTCCCTCTGTCACCCTCTCCCTGTGTCACCCACCCTCTCCCTGTCACCCTCCCTCTCCCTGTGTCGCCCTCCCTCTCCCTGTGTTGCCCTCCCTCTCCCTGTGTCGCCCTCCCTCTCCCTGTGTCACCCACCATCTCCCTCTGTCACCCTCTCCCTGTGTCGCCCACCCTCTCCCTGTGTCGCCCTCCCTCTCCCTGTGTCGCCCTCCCTCTCCCTGTGTCGCCCTCCCTCTCCCTGTGTCGCCCTCCCTCTCCCTGTGTCGCCCTCCCTCTCCCTGTGTCGCCCTCCCTCTCCCTGTGTCACCCTCCATCTCCCTGTGTCACCCTCTCCCTCTCCCTGTGTCACCCTCCCTCTCCCTGTGTCACCCTTCCTCTCCCTGTGTCACCCTCCCTCTCCCTGTGTCACCCACCCTCTCCCTCTCCCTGTGTCACCCTCCCTCTCCCTGTGTCACCCTCCCTCTCCCTTTGTCACCCTCCCTCTCCCTGTGTCATCCTCCCTCTCCCTGTGTCACCCTCCCTTTCCCTGTGTCACCTTCCCCCTCTCCCTGTGTCACCCTCCCCCTCTCCCTGTGTCACCCTCCCCCTCTCTGTGTCACCCTCCCCCTCTCCCTGTGTCACCCTCCCCCTCTCCCTGTGTCACCCACCCTCTCCCTGTGTCACCCCCTCTCCCTGTGTCACCCACCCTCTCCCTGTCACCCTCCCCCTCTCCCTGTGTCACCCTCCCCTCTCCCTGTGTCACCCTCCCCTCTCCCTGTGTCACCCTCCCCTCTCCCTGTGTCACCCTCCCCTCTCCCTGTGTTGTTCTGACTAGGAATTTATTAAATGTATTTTATTTATATATTTTATCTTAAAGCGGGGTTGGGGGTGGGACTATGGGCGGAGTTGGGGGTGGGACTATGGGCGGAGTTGGGGGCGGGACTAGGTGGCGAGTAGATTTTTTGGTTGGGCGAGTAGATTTTTGGGTGATTTGTCGAACACTGTATATATATATATATATATAAACAGGTCTCTGAGTGGGTTTAATGGCTTTGCATCTCATCCCAGCCTCTGTCTAAAAGCTGTGTTTATAACAGCATGCATTGGCTTGAGGATTTGCTTGTGTAATACGAGCTTGAGACAAAAGGTGGCACTGAGTGCTCATTTGCATGTCATTTCCCAGAATCCCTTGCTGCAGTGGAAGCGCTGTATGCTGGGCGATGATGGGGAAAGACAGGGTTGCAGACCTGTCTAAGATATAGAAATGAACATACAGTAATATTTACAGTTGCTATATATATATACATAAATTTGTGATAATCTATGTTATACCTATAAACAGGCCATTACTGCCTTACCAAGTCTTGCATGGAAGATAGTGCATTCAAAGGCAAACATTCATAATTTGCACGAACACATTTCGTTATGTTTAATTAAAGCTCTTTTTTTGCTTCATGTAGTATACTGAGAGCATAAATAGGAACATGTACCATATGGTATTTAATTGTGTTCATATGTAGCTCACTTCAGATTTGTCTTTCGCTCATGTACCGGTGTGTGAAACCACCTGCAATTAATAAATAATCACAGCATAGAGGAGAACACGGGGTGGGGTTGGGCACCGAGCTAGATCACAGGGTCATGTTACGGTCAAGTCTTGTGGGACGCCTTACAGGTGGTAGAAACAAATAAAAGGTCAGGGTGCTGTCACGTCTTGGGGGAGGGACTACAGTTGTTACCAGAGAAAAACACAAAAAACACAGCGCACGACGCTCATAGTGCATTAAAAATGATATTGACATGAAGAATATTAAAGGTGATTATTAAGCGTACATCAAAATATTGATAAACAGGCAATTTTGGGATAATGTTACCCAACACCACGTGGAAGCCGGATCAGATGTCCTCACATATGGATGGAGTCTGGTTCCTTTCACACCAGTTCCTGTTCAGGTAAGTGGGAAGTCTTTATTAGTCCTTGCTCCCAAGAGTGAATCAACACGTTTGCAGCTCTGTCCTCGATCGCTGCTGTAGACGAAGCTCCACGCCAGCTGAGATCCTCTCTCACACCCCTCCGTTGGAACGCTTCCGGATTGGTGACGTCACCGCGGGGTTTCTCGCCGATACTGGCGCTGGTTACACTGGGTATGCTCGTCGTAGTAAGGCAGCAAAGTTAGGAATAATACAGCTCTAAAGTCTTCCAACGCGTTTCGAAACCCGTAGGTTTCTTCATCAGGGAATAAATGTATAAATGGAATTATTTGGGTTTTAAATACCCCACGCCATGACCCCATTGGTCCAATCGGTCAATTTCTCCACCAATAAGAGAATGGCGGGGAGGAGTCAAAGTACCCGGACTGCACGCCCAATCTGTTGTCATTGACAACATAACAAAAACAAAATGAACTTTATTAACAAGCAAAAACATAGACAAAAGTGGACATAAACAGTGATAAAACGCGATAGGTGATTCTAAAACCAAAGAGAGGAATATTAATGCATGGAAAAGGTATTAGCAGCATATTGGTGGCACATATAACCTCCCATCATATCACCTTTCTCAAAGGAAAAAGCACGAAAATTAGGTTAATATAGACTTGTAGAAATTCTAATTAAAAACACAATAAAACATGCTAAAGAACGCATGCTATAATATGGCATACATAAACAAAGGATGATATATGCCTTGCACATATTTAATAGGACATAGAGGCAAAAGTTAAAATGATGTACTATAAAATTAAAACAATAAAAAGTTAATAATATAGTCAGGCATAAATCTCAGATCTCATGAGGACAAATCAATATAGAGACCAAATATCTATATCCTCATTTAGACCTCCTGGATGCAGAGTATCTAGTTTATGTATCCAGAAGGTCTCCTGTCTAGATAATTCTTTGACTCTATCTCCCCCTCTTCTATTCCTTGGTATATATTTGATACCCTTGAATAGAAGAGAGGAGGGGTCACTGTTGTGACATTGTGCATAATGTTTCGACAGGCTATGCTTCATATACCCTATTCTAATGTTACGCAGATGTTCTTGAATGCGAACTTTTAATGGGCGTTTAGTACGTCCCACATATAATAGGCCACACGGACACTCTATTAAATATACTACATGGTCTGTGTTACAATAAATAAAATCTTTTATGTCGTGATTTATTCCAGTTTTACACATAAATGTCTTTTTATCAGGGTGCAAATGCTTGCATACTGAGCACTTCCCACATTTAAAGTTCCCAATAGGTTTACTGTTCAACCAATTTTTATCCTTATTTTGATATTCTTTCTGCTTTATATCACTTGGGGATAGTGTGTTCTTTAAGTTTTTTGCCTTTCTATATATAAATTTCGGGAACTTTGAAATGTGAGTCATTCGAGAGAATAGACCAATGTTTTTTTATTATTTTCTCAATCTGCCCTGTCATTGAATTAAAATTAGTGATAAATGACACATTGCATTTTCCCTTATTCTCTTGTAAGCTCTTTGTCTTTTTATTTTTTGGCAATAGCATTGTTCTTCTTTCTATTTTCCTCACTTTTTCCAGGTCATTATTTAATTTATCAAGATGATAGCCCCTCTCCACAAATCTCAAGGTCAATTTATTGGCCTGTTCTTCAAAATCTAAATCTGTATTACAATTTTTCCTCAGTCTATAGTATTGGCCACTAGGTATATTTTTTATCCACGTTTTTTTGTGGTTACTGGTGGCTAGGAGGAGATTATTTGAATCAACTTCTTTGAAATATGTTCTCGTCACTAACCTCCCTTCATCTGACACCACCAGGCTAAGATCTAAAAAGTGTATTTCTTTCTGGTGGTCTACATGCGTGAAGGTTAAATTCCTATCATTGTTGTTTAAATACTTTATAAAGTGACCAACTGAACACTGGTCGCCGTCCCATATACACAGAATATTGTCTATGAAACGACGCCATACAATAATATTGTTTCTGAAAGGGTTGTTATTGTATATATAATCATTTTCCCATCCTCCCATATACAGGTTTGCGAAACTGGGGGCAAACCTCGTGCCCATCGCAGTTCCGCAAACCTGCAGAAAAAATTCATCCAAAAACAAAAAGTAGTTGTGTTTTAAAATGTAATTTATTGAGTCCACAATGAATTTTCTATTGAGAGGATGTAAGTTTACATCATTCAATAGAAAAGAATGGATGGTTGTGAGGCCTGCCCCATGTGGAATGTTTGTATATAAGGCCTGCACATCACATGTGAGCCACCTATATGATTCCTTCCACTCAAAATCTTCCAACAAATTCAATACTGATGTTGAGTCTCTTAAATATGAAGGAAGTTTTGCCACATAGGGTTGGAGGAAGTAGTCCACATATTGGGACAAATTGGCAGTCAAACTCTCAATTCCCGATATGATCTTGAGCTTCGTCTACAGCAGCGATCGAGGACAGAGCTGCAAACGTGTTGATTCACTCTTGGGAGCAAGGACTAATAAAGACTTTCCACTTACCTGAACAGGAACCGGTGTGAAAGGAACCAGACTCCATCCATATGTGAGGACATCTGATCCGGCTTCCACGTGGTGTTGGGTAACATTATCCCAAAATTGCCTGTTTATCAATATTTTGATGTACGCTTAATACTCACCTTTAATATTCTTCATGTCAATATAATTTTTAATGCACTATGAGCGTCGTGCGCTGTGTTTTTTGTGTTTTTCTCTGTTAGCCTAGGGGGTTCCTGAGCCCTCCCTTCTACCGCAGCTGCAGACGCTCTAATTACCAAGGTCACGTATTTATATTCATACACTGGCGACACACTTTATTCGAGCTCGGCTAGTCCCACGAATTCGGGTATACCCGGGTGTATTGAGGTTTGTGACTGTTTTCTGCCCGAGTGTATTGGGTTATTTTCCAGGCAGGGATTGAAGCATTTTATTCCCGCTGGCTGCAATACTGCACAGTATATATATATATATATACTGCATTACAATTCATGAATTTATGCCATCTGGTAGACACGCGAAGCATTGCAGCCTATTAAATCCTAATCATTATCATTTAACAGATCAGCCGCCCGTCAGCCAGGCATGAACCCAGGCTGGGAAGGCAAATGCAACGGGGCTTGTCAGAGGTGAGGAGCGGCGCATTCCAGGTATCTGCCAGGTACATACTGGGTATTTGCTCGAATAAAGTGTGTCGGTGCAGTATTCATCACATCACTATTAACATTAGTTGCGCACTTTTTTCCTCACCCATTCACTACAGTTGTTAGAAGCTGACAAGGTGAACAGAAGTTCATCACATTCATTTGAAATGGTAATTCTATGAAGACTTTCACCCACCAGGCCACTATATATGAAAACGTACGTTAGTCATTCGTTCACTCATATCTTCTTTTAACCTTATAGATACGCCACATTATCACACCAGTAGCATCTGTGAGCGACACACTGCATGTGTTGATGAGTGTCAGCCACATTGAGCGCTACACCTGCTTCTCTTAAATGTTCACACAGATCACTAAAAACATTGCTTCACATTTCCACAATTAGGTACTGAATTATAAGCAGAGTCAACTTTGCTGTCATGGTAGTGATGTACATTATTATTGTTAGATTACTACACAACATATGCAGTGTATGTCCAACAGAACACTGAATTTTACAACGCACTCCTGCATGAACATTGTATGTTGTATGGTTTTTACAATTAATGTGCCAATTAGGTTCACATGTACATTGATGTTAAGATGGATAATGTACATCTTGCCAGAAACATATTGTCATTTCCTTATGTGATGCTGATATTTAGCCATAAATACTCCCACTACACAAACTTTATGTTAATTATGTACACATGTCAATAAAATTATTATGTTAATTATGTACACATGTCAATAAAATTCTTATGTTATTCTTCTATATAGTTGCTCCTGAAGTTCATGTGTCACCTGACACTGAACATGTCTCATCACCTGGCTCATCCAGCTCATCATCAAGCATGGAAGGTGAGTGTATGAGGTGCAGCACATCTAATGTGTACATTTCTAGATGTTAATTTGCCATGCTAAATAAATGCCTTTCACATGTAATTAACTTCACATCAGTTATTGTCACAGAAGATGTAGTTTTTCATGACAACATGTATTGTGTGTGTTGTAAACTATCAGCTAGGAGTTGTGAGGTTACAACAACCTTTCATTCATTCTTCTTTCACACTGAGTCGAAACATCATTGTTACTTCAAGCATAAACTTTTAATTTGACACAAATTAAAAATTATGGAAACATGTTATGTGTTACACTGTGAGAACAACTCTCATTATATTGATAAACAAGTGAAAGTTCCATGGCAGTTCATAATGTCTTTCTTTATTTGTAGAAGCAGATGTTGCCACTCAAGGACAAATTCACTCAAGTGACCATGAAGATGTTCCCACTCCTGGATTAACCCAGCATTCAAGTCCTCCTGCTCGTGACACCTACTCAGCTATTGCAGCTTCTGAAGAAAGAATCTTTGGTGAAGAAAATTGTCGCCATTCAGAAATGATGTCAGTGCTTGAAAGGATGATATCACTGAATGAAAGGATGCATGAAAGGTCAATATCACAAATGTCACAAATTGAAAGAGTCATCTGAAATAACTGAAATAAAGGACGTTTATTTTTATACCACCTGGCTCCCTGGCTGTGCGCCATTTGCTGCTGTTTTTGCTGTTCCTGGATTTACCTTCATGGCTGGCACGCCACTACTACCTGCTTTGGATTACACAGGAGTGGGTAAGAGATATTATTTTTGACTTTCATAGTTGAGTACTTTGATGCTTGAATTCCCATAGTGACTCACAGGTCATTTCATTTATATACACAACTTGTGGTCCACTGCTCACCCAAATTATGATAGGAATACGTAGAGTATGATAGTACTCTTATACCAGCCGGTGCATAGAGGATAGTGTAAACACACACATACACGTAAAGGAGGCTTAGAATCCTCCCCAAAAGATCCTCAGTTGCTGCACACAAGGCTAAGGTTAATAGATGGGTTTAAATACCAAATATATACAAGTGGTTCAATCAACCATACAGTACAGGTAAGTAATCGCTCCCATCACTGTGAGAGGACAATTACCACTAAACGCCAAATGGCAAAATAACAAATACTTTATTGATAATCAAAAACTAACAACATGAAGCGCTCGCTCTAAACTAAATAAAACCAATTAAAATATGAACGTAACTGGTGTAGTCACAAGGCTGGCAGTCAAGGTAAGTTGCCAATAGGGCTGGATGTGAGAGATACAGCACATAAATGGTTAATACATAAATAAGTGCTGTGGAACAATCTCCACTCACATAGGTAACTCAAGTGTGCATGTGTGGGTTTTGGGTATATGCATGTATACAAAACACATATACGTCTGATGGTATACAGGCCGTCAGATGTCCCTCTGGTTTATACACAGAGTTTACACAATGTCTGGGATATAGGACTAGTAGTGAATTACCCAATGAAGCTTAATGCTGCACACTAATATTAGCTAGAATTGTGGGATAAACGCTGCATGTGGCGGTTACAATATAGTATATACAGTCAATCATTGCAATAATAACCCGCATCCACATGAGATTGATATGTATAACAGCATGTAGCCAGTAAACTTAGCGTTATATGCCCTGCAGCTGCCGAAATAGCATGGACTGATCTCACCAGATAGATTCCTCCTCCACGACGTCATTTGGCGTTTAGTGGTAATTGTCCTCTCACAGTGATGGGAGCGATTACTTACCTGTACTGTATGGTTGATTGAACCACTTGTATATATTTGGTATTTAAACCCATCTATTAACCTTAGCCTTGTGTGCAGCAACTGAGGATCTTTTGGGGAGGATTCTAAGCCTCCTTTACGTGTTTGTGTGCATTTCATTTATATACCCACTTCTTATCCAATATTGGAGTTCTTATGTACTTATTTCCTATGTAATCAAGTGTCACTGGGTGGAGCACCCCATTTGTTTTTTCTCGTGAATCTAAGCCAAGCTAATCAGTTGAGAATTACTGCAAGAGAGCAACAATTCCACTTTACCCCATCTGAGGATGGATCTTTACATACTGCTACTTTTTCTCCAGAGTCATCAGTTCTTCATTCCCCAGTTCTGGATGATACCGGTACAGTAGGTGCAAGTTCTGTGCAGGTCCCTGTCAACATCCAACCGCTTACATCTGTTCAAAATCAGGAACGGACACCTACCAATGAGACACGAAAAAGAAAGTTAGGGCAACAATTACTACTAACCAGCTTTTGGAAAAAGATTAAAACACCAAAACAAGAAACTGCTCCAAACTCAGTCGTGCAATGTTTAGCAACTGGTTCACAACAGCCACAGCCCACACTCAGACCCCTGAAGTGCAACAGCCCACACCCAGTGCCACTGAAGTGCCACAGCCCACACCCAGTTCCCCTGAAGTGCCGCAGCCCACACCCAGTGCCCCTGAAGTGCCACAGCCCACACCTAGTGCCCCTGAAGGGCAACAGCCCACACCCAGTGCCACTGAAGTGCCACAGCCCACACCCAGTTCCCCTGAAGTGCCGCAGCCCACACCCAGTGCCCTTGAAGTGCCACAGCCCACACCCAGTGCCCCTGAAGGGCAACAGCCCACACCCAGTGCCACTGAAGTGCCACAGCCCACACCCAGTGCCCCTGAAGTGCAACAGCCAACACCCAGTGCCCCTGAAGTGCAACAGCCCACACCCAGTGCCACAGAACTGCCACAGGCCAGTACAAGTCATACAGTTAAGGCCAAAGTATTTGGCAAAGGGAAAAGGCAAACACAACAGCCAACAAGCAGGCCTGTGACTCGCTCTCAAAAGGATAAACAAAAATAAATAATCACATTCACTTAATTTGTTGGTGTCCTGGTGGTGTTTACTGCACACTATTTCATGCATAGTG